>NC_133775.1:1266341-1553915 GCF_003597395.2 Chelonoidis abingdonii
TTATTTTTCCATCATAGTATTCGGACAGTAATGGTTAAACACTGGAATAAATTGCCTAGGGAGGTTGTGGAATCGCCATCTCTGGAGATCTTTAAGAGTAGGTTAGATAAATGTCTATCAGGGATGGTCTAGAGAGTATTTGGTCCTGCCATGAGGGCAGGGGACTGGACTCGATGACCTCTCAAGGTCCCTTCCAGTCCTAGAGTCTATGAATCTATAAGGTGTCAAGAAACTTTATCTCTGCATCCCGTCCTGAGGTGAGATGTACCCAGTTAATACAGGGAGAGTTGAAATACCCCATTATTATTGAGTTTTTTATTTTAATAGCTTCTCTAATCTCCCTGATGATTTCACAGTCACTATTACCATCCTGGTCAGATGGTCAGGAAGATATCCCTACTGCTACATTCTTATTACTCAAGCATGGAGTTACTATCCATAGAGATTCCGTGGTACAGTTTGGTTCATTTAAGATTCGTACAGAATGCAGCAACCCTGCTCCATAGTTGATTGTTAAACAGTGTGCACCCCAATCTTTCTTACTTCAGATCTCTCTTTAATAATTTAATTAAATTAATTTTTGGCTAGTCTTCACTAGAAAACTATACTGAGTTAGAATTCCACCCTGAAGAGTTGCATCTACTAATGCCATAATGAGCATGACTTTTCAGACAACGTAGACAGGGACAAGTTAAGTCCAGTAACATGCCAGCTGGTCATGGGTAAATGCTGGTCATATGACTACGAAGTCGTGGTCAGTATTGTGTTAGTTAATGCAACTCTTGGTGATCATTTTGGAAATGATACTAATAGCATGAAAGGAGGTGCTTTGCAGTACACACTGTCTCTGTAACATCTCACACTATTGAGGCATCCGCTATCAGGTTGTGAAGTAGGTCTGCAGCTTTCAGCTCCTTTGTGATCTCATCTTCACTCCTCTGGCTCCAGGCAACAACTACTCTCTGCTCTGCTCTGCGGCTCCTGGCTGCTCCCTACAGCCCTTCTCTGACTGGCTGTGTCCCACACAGCCTCTCGAGGCTGCTTGGAAGCCTCACTTCCCCTGCTCCTTTATGGGATGGGGTGTAGTGGGATGCTGAGGCCTCAAAAAGCTGGTGCATCCCACCACAGATGCCTAAAAATTATCAAGACCAAAGTAAAAACAAGGATTTTGTAATAAATTACTTTGGGATTGTAGTTAGTTATGTTATCTGATGTCTGTTGTATAACAATGGGCATACCATTTCCAGTTGGATTGCAGTAATTTCTGGTTGGATGCTGCTATCTTAAGCAATGCCTCATTAGAACTCTTTTGGCATAATAAACAACACCGATAATCAGTGCCACTGAACGGCTTCGTTTTTGCCGATGTTGGCAGATCAACCTGCAGTGCTCCTTTCATTTATAGTAATCTGTAACATTAAAAATAATCCGGTGTCCTGTTCTGAGCCGTAACTGATCACCCAATATTGTCAGTCCAGGGCTATTCTTTAACTTTGTGGGGTTTGCATGTTTGATAACTCTGTGTTAAACATTGATTTTTAACATTTTCTCAAGTAGATATCTGCATAATTGTCCCAGGGTTGTCATGTTTGGTACCATTGTGTTTGAGAAAGAAAGGGCTTTTGAATGATACCCAACTTGACCCATTTCCAAAGACAATGTATTAACATTTCCTTGAACTGCAGTACCTGGAGTTGGGAACTGGGGGTTAGGGAGCCCCCGATCCCTCCGCCAGGGTCAAAGGGTGACACCACTGCATTTTTGATTCTGTAGATTTGTATTAATTAGTCATTAACTTGCCCCTTGAAATTACACATGCTGCCAGACTATAAGTAACGTCCGTGTTGGCGCAAGAAGGAACTGGAGCTCAGTCAATATTTCATAGTATAAGCTGATTCTTTTGCCCATCTCGAATTAATACTTTTATGTGTGTCCTCTTTGTTAGGTGCAGAGTCGCATATTCAATAACTCTTACAAATATTAAAAAGATGGGGCACGAAAAAGAAAAACACTAAGTGTTAAACAGATCTGTCTGGAACATAAGTTAAGTCACAAAACTTGACAGCTCCACTTCCCTAACAACTGTGTCACTAATACTCACTGAAGCACAGAATCAAAATCCCTTCTCTTATCACTTAATCTTTTCTTTTATAGTATGTATTTTTAAAAAATGCAAGCAGCAATGTACAGTAATTCTAAGACTGACAAGTGGTGTTTTTCTGTAGCTGAAAAATGAATTGCAAAATTTGAACAATATATAGTGATTCATTATCTTTTGCCTGTTGTTTATCCAGACATGAAGCACCAGGTTTCATGAAAACTGGACCTCACTGCCAAATAAAATAAGGTTTTCCTCTTGTCACATTAACTGCTGATCTTTGTCCTGGTCTGCACTGGAGGGGGTGTCGATGTAAGATACGCAACTTCAGCTACAGGAATACCGTAGCTGAAGTCGGCGTATCTTATTCTGACTTACCTCTCCTCCTCACGATGCGGGATCGATGGCCGCGGCTCCCCTGTCGACTCCGGTACTGCCGCTCGCTCTGGTGGTGTTCCGGAGTTGATGAGGGGTGCGTGTTCAGGGATTGATTGCTACCTGCTGATATGGCGGGTAGTTTGGATGTACCCTTAGAGTCTAACACTTAGAGCTATTGGGGAAAAGGTAGTAGTCTGGCTTAGCAAAATATCCATGTGTCTGATCCACCAGCAGGAGCTACCCCAAGCTGTGCTAGTAGGAACATCTCCATTGTGCTACCTGCAAATATGAGGCTTTCAGCTTTTTAAAGGTTATTTTCACATTTATTGTAGTAAACTTTTTTTATCTTTAAAGTTGTAGGTGACAAATGTATCTGAAAGTGGAAACTGCATGGTTAACTGCAGGCTTGAATTGCGTTATGGCTGAATTAAACAAAACAAAGTCTTAAGTTTTAACCTCTGGGCTAGTTTGAAACATGATGAAGAGAACAACAATGAATGTGGCTTCCAGTGTAGCAGCTGTTCCTGTCTTTTCTTTGAGTACTATCCAAGTCAGCAAATTTGAAGATAATTTAGTATTTGTTTAAAATCAAGCACTGACTTTTGTCTGTTCAGTTTTTATTTTCAGCCCACTGGCCAACTGTCATAGCTGACTTTCCTCTGTACTAAAAGAGCAAAAGCAGAGGCCCTATAACATATTATTTGGGTTTTTAGCAGTCCATACTGTCTTTTGAAAGAAAAGCTGTCCCTAATATTTTGATGCTGATGTTTTTCAAGGAGGAAAGGTTTCATTGTGTGACAATTTCATTTGTTTCAGTGTGTTTGGTCTTATCACCTCTTTTGTGTTCAGCCAGTGTTCAGCCTTTTTGTGTGTGCAAGGATGTGTTCTGAGTGTTTTCTCTCTTTTGATATATAAATTAATGAAAAAGTGCCCACCATGAGTTCTGGCTTGCTTCCCCAAACAGAGTGACAGCTGCTCCTTCATACATTTGGCAAACCCTGTAAACAGAAAATACTTTTGTTAAATGCAACACAAACTCTTAGTCTGAAGGGATCTATGCCGTCTATGTCTGTCATCAAATATGCTAATCGCTGCAGTATATCAAGGTGCTACAGACATAATGAAGAGTTACATTACATCTGTCCCTAACTTGACTGAGTCCTCCCATTTTAATCCTCCTCTGTTGGGACCAACTCAGTAGCTGTCTTGAAGGCGTGCTGGGCTATTCTGCTACTTTGAGGCAAGAAAGGCCTGCTTGAAAAGGTGAGCCTTGCACTGTCTGGGGGTGGTGATACTCTGACTGCCCTCATATTCCTGGACAGCTGTTGAGACAAGGGAACCAGCAGTGGATATGCATTGTTTTCCTCAGGGTATCGTTTGTTTACACTGAGGTAGCACCTAATGTCCCTAATCGGGGAGCCTCTTGCAGAACCTGACTGTGATAGGTGCTGTATAAATATGGAATAAAAAGAGTCTCTCTCTCTCTCCCCCCCACCCCGCCCCAGCTTATGATTTAAGTCTAAGACAAGAGACAGTAGGTGGGTACAACAGATAGATCTGAGGAGCATAAGTAACATTGAGATGAAGTGGTCAGAGCGCAACCACTGCCTAACCATTGGTGAGATTTCTGTAGGCATCACAGGAGAGGAGAGTTTTAAGAAAGATAGTGAGGGGCAGCGGGGGAGAAAGTATAAATATGCTTACAGGTGATTGACGCATCATTGGCAGTGCAGAGGTGAGGGCTCAGTGTCTCCATGGTTTGTGTGCGACAGATATTAGGTCAGGTGGGGTAGGCCACAAAAGGCCTTAAAAGGGAAGACATATAATTTGTGTTTGATGTAGTGGAGGGATGCAGAGAAGAGGCGTGGCTGAGATGAAGTGACCATCCAGGGAAATGATCTTTTCAGCAGTGATTTGAATGGGTTTAATTAGGGCAAGATGGAATTGATCAAGGTTGGGGAATAGGAGGGTGCAGTAGTTGGGATGTGAAATTGTGAAAGCCTGGAAGAGAGTTTTGGCTGAGTGGACAGAGGAAAGGCCAGATTTTAGGGCTGTTGTTCAGGAAGAATTTGCAAGATTTATACACAGTCTGAATGTGAGCACCTAGAGAGAGGTCTCCGTTGAAGATGATGCCCAGGTTACAGGCCTGAGTAATAAGCAGAATTGTGTTCTCCACTGTGATTGTGAAAGGAAGCTGTGAGGTAGGATTGGCGGTGGGGGTTAGGAGCTCTTTTATCCATGCTGAGTTTAAACTGATGACTGGACATCCACAAGGAGATGTCAGAAAGAGAGGCTGAGATTTTAGTTTGGGTAAAAGGAGATACTTGGATACTATGGTTATTGAAACCAGTATAAATGCCTCTGTTGATATCTAGAACATTAGCAAATGAAACACATTTATTTTAGCTGGCAAGTGGTTTGTAATCATTGATATATGCAGGGCAGCCACATGGTCCTCTAGCAGCCACACCTTCACCTCGCAGTATTCAATTTTGCAACAGTCCAGAGATGACACCGCATTTGGCAGGGCAGTGCTGAAGTCTGTGACCACATGAACCCCACCTGCCTCCCCTCTGTCAGAGCATTCCGGCAAGAAGGAACTGAGCAAGCAGCTGGTTGGCAGGGATCTGTATACACCGTCATAAAGGAGCCACTTCAGGGAGCTCCACAGCCACCCTGACGGGTACCGCTGGAGGAAAACCTTCCGACAATGGGACATGTGATGCCTGCACACCTAATTGGAGTGGACATGAGCAGCACCTCTCAAAGAATAACAGTTACGAGAGGTCAGTAACCATTTTTGTTCAATCTATCAGGTGACAAGTTGGTCTCTGGAGGAGGGAGAGCTATTGGCCATTTTACTGTCGATGACTTGTGAGATGAGAACAAATGAGGCCTTTTCCTGGAGTCCAGTGGGTCAAACTGCTTAAGTCCCTGCTACATAGTATGGTTCACTGGGATTGGCAAGACAGCTTGGTATTCAATCCTCATAATGTATTAGTCCATTTTAGCTGAATAGAGATCGGAATGTCATTTATTTGTAATGCAGGCCGATATCTCTACATTCTAGACCCTGCACTGTGTGGTTAGCTGACAAGATACCCTCCCCCAGACAAATTCCTTGGAAAGATGATGCCAATTGTTGAATGGCAGGGGATGCTAGTGAATGTTCTGTTTTATCATAAAAACAACAAGGAGTCTGGTGATACCTTAAAGACTGACAGATTTATTTGAGCAGGAGCTTTCATGGGTAATAAAAACCTCACTTCTTCAGATGCATGTGAAGCTTATGCCCAAATAAATCTGTTAGTCTTTAAGATGCCATCCGACTCCTTGTTTTTGTGGATAGAGACTAACACAGCTATCCCAATACCTGTTTGATCATGTCTGTAAGCATGGGGATCAGCCAAAGTGTGTTACCTGAAACTTCAATGAAGGCTGAGCAGCTCCAAGAACCAATGGGAAAAACATTCTGTCTAATCTAGATCTCCTTCTAAAGTTCTGCTTACCAGGTATCTGCACAGAAACCCAGGCTCCCTGGCACTGACAGTCCCACAAAGATGCTCACACTTCAGGTACACAGGTACAGTTCTACTTACATGGTCTGGCTACAGTAATTAATTTACATCACACAGGTTTATGACCCCAGATAGTCTCATTTTTCCATGCACCAAGGCGAGCTAAAGAGCATTTCCATGGGGCTGTTCATCCCTTTCTCTGGATTCTGCTCTATGTGCCTGAGACATACAAAGCATTAAACTGTGAATAAAGCAATAGGGAAGTATGATCATTTGAATACTAACTTTTTCAGCTGAATAAGACACCAGTTACTCGGGAAACAAGTGACAGCTCTAAATTCTTTTCATGAGCAATAATTGAAGCCATTAGCACAATCATTTTCACTAGTTAATAGAAGGCAAACTCCTGAAATGTTGTGGAGTGAATCACTTATGACTGGCTTTACAGTTGGTGTGATCTGACATTTATATTCAGTTGTAAATACTGAAAATGGTAGTGAAATGTGAAAAATGTGATGTGCCATAAAAGATACAGCCTCCTCATTACATTTATTCTATGTTTCTGAGATACCCAGCAAATGGAATGAAACTTGCCTTGCAGCATAGTTAAGACATTTTCTGAAAGATTTGCAAATAAGAGGCTGAAATGTAAACCAGACTTTTGTTATCTGTAGATTTGAGATGGTCAAACATCAACATAATTATCAAGTTGACCAGTTCTGCTTGAGTGCCCATTGCCTGCAGTTACCTGCGCATCTGTTGGCTGTGAGCTGCTGGTTTCCACGGAAACTGCATGTAGCACTACCTGTGAATAATTGAGAATGACAGCTGTAATGAGGGAATTTGGGGCAAATTGTGTAAATATTCGTAACCAGATTACACTGGTAAAATATTTTCACAGCAGATAAAGACATAACTTCCAGGCTTAAGGAGATCAAACTGAAGAGGAGCAGGAGAGGATCCATCTGTGTGAAATCCAAGGGAAGAGTGTTTTAAAACCTGTAAAAAATTCCCACTGTTTCAGAGCTGTGTATGAGAAAGTTGGATTCTGTGCACCACCTCAAGGGCCTGAAATCCTTTGTAGTTTTGTTCCTGGGGGCAGGTAATTGGAATGCATGAGCTCTGAATACGTAACTACTCTGTGGGCCGGGAAGAAACAGTCTGGGATGCAGCTGCCTGGTGCATTGATGCAGGTGCCTCATTCTCTCCATACTTTGGGGGTACACATGCACACACATGCATGCCCAGACCAGGGAGCTTGGAATAAAAGCTGAATAATAATAACCAGACCCCTTATCCTTTACATCTTTCATTGATTAAAAAAAAAATCAGATTCTGGTGTTTTAATATTCTGAGCACTCCTGTGTTCTGCAGTGTGATCTGCATAAGCCAAAGCAGAGACTATACTAGCTAACTATTCTCTGTGTGTGTGTGTGTGTGTGTGTGAGGGGAGAGGAAGAGTTAGCTGGTTGTAACAGAATTCAGTGTGATTGCTGCTCAGATTCTGTAGACTTGTATTTATGCTGGGTTGAAATGACCTGAAGAATTTCCATTGCCTGTCTTTGGGTGTATTGTCTCTTGCACTGAGCTTGCAGAAGAAACATTTGCAGTGATGTCAGCAAAGAGATTTGTATTCTGTACTAGCCTAAAGTAAAAAAAACAAAACAGTGACTATTTTGTGTGCCGCAACTAACAAGAAGGTTTGGACTGGGACATCATAGTTAATGCTGTACAAAATTAACTTTTTCTTTGAAACTTGATTTTTGTTTTTGCTAGCAGCAGTTTCTCCCCCTGGGTAAAGCTGCAGTGCATGCCCATGCAGGTGTGTGTCTGCCAAAGCCAGGGGCTTAAGTGACCTGCACGAAGAGATGTTGCCTTTTCTTGGGAAGCGTGTGCAACATCAGCTCTGCTGCACTCTTCTATTCCTGAACCCCTCTGTGCAGCCATCGTTATTTCTGCAGTTTGGGGGGAAAGACTATACGATGAAACTGTTTTCTCCCTTGAAACAGTGAACTTTAAAAACTTCAAAACTTGGCTGTTGCTAGGTTACTTGATTGGATAAATTTAGAAAGCCTTGCTATGCCTTTCTGAATAGGATAAGACTTCCATTTGCTATTGAAGGTCTGTTGTGACATGAGGTGGTTGCCCCGGGTAAGTGTCTTTGCAGACCAGCTAGGCTAAGGATCTGTTGTAGTTCTCTAGACTTGAGAGATGGAACTTGTCGTAAACTGCCTCTGCGCTGAAGCTCTTCATTGATTTGGGGGCAAATAGTTGTAATGAGCTTTCTTTGCACCCAACCAATGCCAGAAGTGAAGGGGGGATATACTGCCAGAGCCTGGCTGAAAAGGAATTCATTTCCACTTCTTATAGTCAGTGATACACAAACATCCAGCAGCCGAAACTTTGCATTAAAAAATGAGACATCTTGGAGGATTTCCATTCTGGTGTGTAAAACAAGGTCCCTTTCAACTTTGTAGGGCTGTTTTTGTGTTTTTGTTTTCACAAAGAACTCTCTGCTATTGACTGACATGGGCTTGTCAAATTTTGTAATAAAGGAGGTTTAAATGGAAAGAAATACACTGGTTTGAATCCCAGTCCTTTCAGCATGCCAGAGCCTTTTCAAAGTGAAATGTGTAACACAGGCTGAATGATTGAGCAACTTTCATCTGCTTCAGAATCTCTAAAAGATAATCAAGAATGATGAAAATTGTTTCTTCATTTTTGGCCTCTAACCAACCTGTTAGCCGTGTGTCTATAAAACAAGGGAAGTCTCCGGACTGGACATAAATTCTAATGATGTTATAGATCACAACTCTTTTGTCAATATTTGACATAGGAAGGGTTTGTATAGTTATGGCTGATGTTCATAGTATTCATAAGGAAAAATCCATAGCCACAAGACATACTAAATAGACAGACCCCTAAGGGCAGTTACAAATCTTACTCTGCCACTTCATGCAGCAGGTGACATCCTTGGGGAGAACAAAAGGCAGATGATCCCCAGATTGCAGAGTCAGCACCCACTGAAGAGAGTTAATTCCCAGTGCTGGCCTCTTTCTAACAAACAGAGGGACTCTCCTTGTCTAGCATATCAACCATGCTGTGTTAGTATCATGACTGAGAATGACCAGTCTTCTCTGTTCAGCTCAGTTGCTGCTGGCTTTGCCACCTTGTTGAATGTGTGTTAGATTCCAGCAGTTGGTGGCCCTGGCTAACTTAGTCTGTCTTATCTAATGATGCTGCAAGACCAATTATGTTGCCTGTGATCACCAGGTGACAGCACTGATGATTACACACACAACTCTAGATAACTGTCATCTCTTTCAGGGTATCAGTCAGTTATCGTTTCAGTGGCTGCAGTCTCTGTCTGACACTCTCTTTCTCTCCTCCCTTAGTATAGTAACTCGGCAGAGCTCTGCTGTAGGGAATATCCAAGACAATAAAAGGGGAGTTATTGGGATCTAAACCCTCTGTGCCGCAGAGAAGAAGTTAAAGATTAGCAACCTGCTGAGAGAAACCAGAATCGACTGGTGAGGGGAAAGGCATCAAATATACTTGGCTAGCTGAAGCAGTCTCTTGATTTACTGAACTACTAATGCACTTGATACTGCAGACCTGGAGTAAACAAACATTGTGTCAATCAGTCCTTTTCATTAGTCTTCACAACAAGCCTAGTAATCATGTGCAGGACAAATCACCTGACTCTTACTTCATCCAGAATGAGAGGATAATGCACTACAAAGTTGTATCCTGTGTCCTTTACAGAGAGACCTGTGGCCAGAGCACCCCACCCCGCTACCTGATATTTGGAATATGTCATGCACTGCATGATTTAAGACAATACTTTGGGACAACTGGCCTTCCCTCCAGAAATCCCTTCCTCCACTGTTGGCTGCTGAATCTTCAAGGAACTCTGTGTAGAAGTCTTACCCTAGATTAAACTAGTGTGTTAACATGAGGAAAAACTGGCCTGTCTGGAACACCTTGTTCATCAGCAATACTGAAAGAAAGGCTCATCTGTGGAAGGAACTGAATAGAGCATCCCTGATTGTTAGGGAGCTTATTCCTTCACCCTTTCACTTCCCTGGTCCTTCTCGCATGAACAGAGAGGAACAATACCCAAAGTCCAAAGGTGCAAACAATTCAATGTTTATTGGGGTGAACTTTCAGCAAGCGTGATTCCAGTTTCCTTCCTCAGTGTCCCCCTTCCCAGCTCTGACACCACAGAGCCTTGCCTGTGTCCCTGTTCCCATTCCCCGCCCTTAAGGAAACTTGATTCCAATTCCCCCACCCCCAGTCCCTGTTCCCATCCCCCCCTTACTTCCTGATTGACTGCAGATTGTATAGTAAAACTTGAGTTCTGCTTAGCTATACCTTAACCAATCATTTTACTGAAATTTAACTAACCAATCCTAACAAATTGTAACATGGTTATTTAACCAATTATATCACACCACCTTAATTGGTTTACACCCAACAAAATTAATTATGCAGCAGACAGAAACAATCACAGAACCAGACAGAGGTTATACAGACAAACAATAGGGAAGTGGAGACTACAATGATAGAACAGTACAGAAATGAGGATTTCACATCCCAGCTATTGATAAGTGAGTTCTTGCCAGACAGGATGCTATCAAACTAAGTTTCCTTTTACATCTTCTAGGCTCTTCCCTTTCTCTGGAGGTGATAGGAATATCAGGACAGGATTGTATTCCGAACAGCCCAATAGCACCTTATTTCAATGTGACTGGTTTGGGATGTGAGGATGTGACCATGCATTTCCCAGTTTATGATTGGCTTCTGCTGCTTAGCCAAAAGCCTTAGCCTAAGAACCAGGCCTCAGACTGTCACAGTGAGAGAAGGCCCTTACACTGGCAGACAGTGATTTTGAGTCTCTCTTTTATCCCTCTATAACTAGCTAAGTGATAAGAATACACCTAAATTCTTAAAGTATAGGCCTTTGGAGACAGGCCCGAATATCTATATCCTAACACTCCAGCTCCTTTTTTTTTCTTTTTCTTTTGGGATCCTGCTGCCCAAGTATCCCTGGAAAAGCACAGGAAATATGACGACGCATTTCCTGATAGGGCCAGGCACCAAGGTGGAAGGTGTCGACATTCCATTTGTCCCCTGCCTCTGGTGTAGTACAGTGCCCTGCACCTGCACCTTCTCTCGTACGGGCGTCCCACCCCTGTTCCAGTGAGTGTTCCAGACGTCCCGGTAGAGCGGGCCCAAGAAGGTTGGGTCCGGGTTGTCTTGCACACCGCGGGGTTGGGCGGGCGCACTACTTTACTGATAGGTTATCTCCATGTGCAACATAAGACAAGTACAGTTAACAGTACACAATTCACAGCAACACCGAGTCCTGACCACTGCAGTATGGTCCAACATCCGAGTCACCACCAAAACACTGCCTCTTCTCCTTTGACAGGGTCAAGGTTTTAATGTCTCCATTTGCTGGCAGTTGCAACAAGCTGCCTGCAGGTTTTACGTGCTTTTGTCTATATCATAAGTCCGTTGAATGTTCACAGAGAAATGGGTTATTGTTCAAACCAACTTAACCATTTGGTATGGAATCAGGCAGTATGTCCCGGGTTGATTATTTACAGAAATAAGGATTCTTCTTTGAGTGCTTGCTCATATCCATTCCAGTTAGGTGTGCGCGCGCCGCGTGCATGTTCGTCGGAAGATTTTTACCCTAGCAACACTCGGTGGGTCGGCTGGGCGCCCCCTGGAGTGGTGCCACCATGATGCCGGATATATACCCCTGCCGACCCGACTGTCCCTCAGTTCCTTCTTACCGCCTGTGTCAGTCGTTGGAACAGTGGAGCGTGGCTTAGCTGACCTCCGCTTCCCTAGCTACTGCTCGTTTCTAATCGTTATTGTGTATATAGTTCAATTTTCTATAGTTATAGTTAGTTTTATTAGTCCTTTTAAGTAGTTCTTGTATATAGTTAAGAGGGATCGGGGATTAGCCCCTTCCCCTCACCCCATACCGGGGCCCATGCCCGATTCATCAGGCTTCAAATCGTGCTCAACCTGTCATAGGCCGATGCCCACAGGAGACCCTCACGACTCCTGCCTCAAGTGCTTGGGTGAATCCCATCTCGCAGACGAGTGCTGCATCTGCAAGGCCTTCAAGCCCTGGACGAAAAAGGAGCGGGACTTTTGCCTCAAGCAGCTCCTGATGGAGGCAGCTCTCACTCCTCTACAGTTGGCACCGACCACCGCACCGGGGAGAAGTGCCTCTTCCACACCAGAGCGCACGGGCACAGCGAAGGCCCCTCAAGGCTATCACCGGCCAAGGATCCTGCCCGGCACCGCTCTCTCTCCCCAAGGATCAAGAAACACAAGACTCCTGCGGCTCCCGTGCCTATGCTGCAGTCGGAGCGCCCACCTAAGTCGGACCGCCTGGCACCGTCAACTGCCACGGCACCGACATCTTCTGCGCTGTTGATTCAGGTCTCGCAAGAGCCGTTGAGTCCGGTGCCCACCAGCTCCCCGCACACGCTGTGGTTGCCCTGACGGAGCCAGAGCTGCCTCAACCCTTGGCACCGCCAGTGCGGGTTGTGCAATCAATGGGCAAGCCCGCCCTGCTGAGACCATCCTCGCCAATCACGAGGACAACGCTGGTCACGATCGAGGTCCTGCAGACATTCTCGGTCCCGTCACCGATCCCTATCCTGACGCCGCTCGCAGTCCCGGTACCGCTCTCCATCTAGGTACCGGTCGGACTCGCGGCACTGTTCGAGATCCCGATTGCCGACCCGATACTCTCGGCACTGATCCAGGTCCCGGCACCATACCTCTCGCAGCCAATCTCGATGTCATGATTCGAGGCTCCAGTCGACCTCCCAGCACCGCGCCAGTCGCAGGTCCCGGTCTCATTCTCGGTACCGGTATGACTCCCGGTACCGTTCTCCGGTGCCATGTGGAGACGGATCGACCAGACACAGAGACCCTCCCCAAGCGGTTTCAGCTCCTCCTTGGCCATCTCGGCATGCCTCTGTATTATCCCATGCGGACAGTGCTTCCTATGGTGATTCAGATGCACGAAGCCAGGTCGTCCAAGGGACGCACGGCCCGGACCAGGGACCTCATCAGTGGTCCTTTTGGACGCCTTGGGCATATCACCAAGCCCAAGGCGAACCCACTGTATCATCACACTCCGTTCCTTCAGAGCACCGCGTGCCAGAGGCCACTATCAGCCGACCTCCCCCTGCTGGTACGAAGGAAGCTCCCGTCCACGCACTGGACCCACACGTCCCTCCGGCCCCGGATGTCCCCCATGATCAGGAGTCCGTCCAGGACCCACTCGTCCCGGGACTTTTTATCATCATCTTCCCCAGATGAAGCGGTAGCGGGGACATCATCATCGGGCCCACCTCCAATTGACCTCAGGTCACACCAGGATCTCCTGCAGCGTGTCACCTAGAATATCAGCTTGCCGATAGTGGAGGTTGCAGAGGTTGAGGACCTGGTGATAGATATATTATCGGCGGAGGCACCAACCCAAGTGGCCTTACCGTTCATTCGTTCCATCCAAGCTGAGGCAGATACCATCTGGCAATCACCGGCATCTATCCCGCCCACAGCCAGAGGGGTTGAACGGAAATACATGGTACCCTCCAAGGGGTACGAGTACTTATATGTACACCCTCCTCCCTGTTCATTGGTTGTACAGTCCGTCAATGAACGGGAGCGTCATGGCCAGCAAGCCTCTGCCCCAAAATCTAAGGAGGCTAGGCGAATGGATATGTTGGGACATAAAATCTATTCAGCGGGAGGCCTCCAACTCAGGGTAGTGAATCAACAAGCCCTGCTTAGTAGATACAATTACAACACCCGGGAGGAGGTAGGGAAATTCACAGAGCTGGTGCCGCAAGACTCCCACCAGGAATTTACGGCACTATTGGACGAAGGAAAGACAGTGGCCCTGACCTCTTTACAGGTTTCGCTAGACGCCGCCAATTCGACAGCTAGAACGGTCGCCTCTGGAATCGCTATGCAACATTTATCGTGGCTTCAGGTGACAGGCCTGCCACCTGAACTTCAGCACACTATACAAGACTTACCATTCGATGGCCAGGGCCTGTTCTCACAGAAGACGGACCCTAGGCTACAGAGTCTGAAAGACAATCGGGTGATTATGCGTTCGCTTGGAATGCATACGTCACAGACTCAAAAAAGGTCCTTCCGCACCCAACCTCCGCACCCTTACCCCCCGCTTAGGCCAGGACAAGATTTTGCCAGAAGGCGAGGTCATGCCAACCACAGGCGTCACTCTGGACCTCAAGGGGGTAACAATACCGGTCCCACCAAGCCAACGACGAGACCCAAATCAAACTTTTGAGGGTGTGCCCGAGAGCCGTGTGCCAATTGTCTCCCAGGATCCTTTTTTGTTTTACAACCGCTTTTCCTCATTCCTCCCTGCGTGGTCCCAATTAACTTCGGATTGTTGGGTCTTACGCACAATGGAGTTGGAATACCACCTCCAGTTTATTTCACCCTCTCCCTTCCGACCCCACTCCTCGTCCCTCTTCAGGGACCCCTCTCACGAGCAATTCCTCCTGCAAGAGGTACAGAAGCTCCTTACAATGGGAGCTATAGAGGAGGTACCGAAGGAATTAAGGGGCAAGGGGTTTTATTCTCGATATTTCCTAATCCCCAAAGCGAAAGGAGGCCTCAGGCTTATCCTAGACCTGCGAGGACTGAACAAGTTCATGAAAAAGTTCAAGTTCTGTATGGTATCCCTGGGGACTATCATCCCTTCCTTGGATCCTGGAGATTGGTATGCCGCTTTTGATATGAAGGACGCATATTTCCACATTGCAGTTTACCCTCCGCACCGACAGTATCTACGGTTTGCAGTGAACCATCAACACTTTCAGTTTATGGTCCTGCCATTTGACCTCTCTGTAGCCCCTCGGATATTCACGAAGTGCATGGCGGTAGTCGCCACCTCTCTCCGCCGTCATCGAATACATGTCTTGCCATACCTGGACAACTGGCTCATTCGAGGGACCTCAGAGGCACAAGTCACCAGTCATGTGGGCATCGTCAAGGACCTATTCATGCGACTAGGCCTGATGATCAATCTGGAGAAATCTACTCTAGTGCCTACACAAAGAATAGAGTTTATCGGGGCCGTTCTGGACTCCAATCTTGCAACGGCCAGTTTACCACTACCCCGTTTTCAGGCAATGGTATCGCTTATACAAAGACTTCAAAACTTCCCGATGACCTTGGCTTGCACTTGCCTCGGCCTCCTTGGTCACATGGCTGCATGCACATTCATGACAAAGTACGCCAGACTGCACATGCTCCCCCTTCAAACTTGGCTCGCCTCAGCCTACCGCCCAGGCAGGGATGCCATAGACATGGTAGTCACCATTCCTCCGAACATCCCAGGCTCCGTCGACTGGTGGCTGACGCCATCCCTAGTGTGCGCAGGCCTTCCGTTCCATCCACCATAGCCCTCCACGTCCCTGACAACGGACACGTCATCTCTCGGCTGGGGTGCTCACCTAGGACACCTTTGCACTCAAGGCCTTTGGTCGCCTCAGGAGTTGGTGTTACACATAAATGTCCGAGAACTAAGAGCAGTCCACCTGGTGTGCCAGATGTTCCAGCGCCATCTAAGGGGTCATTGTGTCTCAGTGTTTACGGATAAACACAACGGCCATGTATTATATAAACAAGCAGGGAGGGACATGATCCTCCCCCCTTTGTCAGGAGGTGATACAATTATGGGACTTCTGCATAGCCCACTCAATAGACCTGGTAGCGTCCTTTCTCCCAGGAGCCCGGAACACTCTGGCAGATCAACTGAGCAGATCCTTCTTCTCTCACGAATGGTCGATCCATCCGGACATTCTCCATTCTGTCTTCCAGAAGTGGGGGTTTCCCCACATAGATCTCTTTGCCTCCAGAGAGAATAGGAAATGCCAGGTGTTCTGCTCCCTGCAAGGTCGCTCCCCAGGCTCTCTTTCGGACACATTCCTAATTCCATGGAAAGGACACCTCTGTTATGCCTTCCCTCTGTTTCCATTCGTCCACAGAGTCCTACTCATGCTCCGCAGGGACAGAGCCCACCTAATCCTGATCGCTCCGGCATGGCCAAGACAGCATTGGTACACCCTGTTGCTCGACCTCTCGGTGGCAGACCCGATCCCCCTGCCACTCTGACTGGACCTCAACGCAGGACTTTGGCAGGCTTCACCACCCGGACCTGCAATCCTTTCATCTGACAGCATGGCTGCTGTCTGGTTGAGCCAGTCCGAATTGCGTTGTTCCGCACTGGTACAACAGGTGCTGTTGGGAAGCAGAAAGCCTTCCACACGGATGACATATCTTGCCAAGTGGAAGCGCTTCTCAGCGTAACTTTACCCCCAGATGCGTATCTGTCCCCATTACTTCAAAGAGCAGGGCCTGGCGGTTTCTTCTTTAAGGGTGCATCTTGCAACTATTTCCGCCTTCCACCCAGGGGAAAGTAGCAGTTCAATCTTTTCTCACCCCATAGTTTCCAGGTTCCTTAAAGGATTGGAGCGATTGTACCCTCAAGTCAAACGCCCAACCCCTACCTGGGATCTAAACCTGGTGTTAGCTAGGCTTATGGGTCCCCCCTTCAAGCCTCTAGCCACATGCTCGCTGCTGTACCTTTCCTGGAAGACAGGCCTTCTCTTTGTCGCTTGGCGAGTCCTGGAACTTCGACTTTGACAGCAGATCCCCGTATACGGTCTTCCACAGACATAGGTACAGTGCCAACCTCACCCGGATTCCTCCCTAAGTGGTGTCTGCCTTCCACGTTAATCTAGACATTTTTTCTACCGGGCCTTTTTTCGAAGCGCACTCGTCGCGTCGGGACAACGTGCATACTTGGAGGCCGCAGGGTCTCACCTTTTATATCGAAATGGGCCAACCCCGTCCGACATATCGCCTCAGTCTTGTTATGCTGTCGCAGAGCGGATAAAGGCATCGGTCTCTTCAACGAATTCATCTTTGGGTGCTCCGGTATCCGGACATCTATGATTGGCTCACGTTTTGGAGCATTCACCGCCAAGTCTACTCGGTCAAAGCTCATCTGCAACGTCCTGGCCATGTTTCCTATCCAGGAATATGTCGGGCTGCTACCTGGTCTTTTCTATCCACATCTTGTGCATGCACTATGCGTGCTTCAGCAGTCCGAGACGATGCAGCCCTTTGGTCAGCGTCTTACATTCCGCAACGTTTCACTCCGACCCCACGCCTCAGGTAAGAGCTTGAACTGGAATGGATATGAGCAAGCACTCGAAGAAGAAAAGACGGTTACTCACCTTTGTAACTGTTGTTCTTCGAGATGTGTTGCTCATATCCATTCCAAACCCGCCCTCTTTCCCCACTGTCGGAGTAGCCGGCAAGAAGGAACTGAGGGACGGTCGGGTCGGCAGGGGTATATATCCGGTGCCATAACGGCCCACTCCAGGGGGCGCCCAGCCAACCCAAGTGTTGCTAGGGTAAAAATCTTCTGACGAATGTGCACACGCCGCGCGCACACCTACTTAAATGGATATGAGCAACACCTCTCAAACAACAACAGTTACAAAGGTGAGTAACCGTCTTTTAAAATAAGAAAGTTTGAGTTGAGGCTTTGGCTGCTGCTGGTTATTGGTAGTTTTTGACACATGTGGGTGGATGTGTATCTGTATGTGGTCCATTTTTTTAAAGCTTTCTGTCTTTGACTGTGCATTTTAGAAGAATCCACCTTCTCGGGGGCACATTTGTTGTGGTGGGGAGTTGTGTTGCTGGAAGTTTGTACCAGGTGTTGCTGGAAGTGGGGAAGCACTTGAATCCAATGATTCACTTTTAGGATCTTGCTCACTAGGTGGCCTGCCTGGGATAATAGTTTGTAGTGACCACACAGACATTTTTGAAGTGATCCGCATGCCTAAGGCCAGACAGAAGACTGAAGTGGTGGGGGGTTCACCTGAACAGAGGTGACCATTGCTGCTGTCCTAGAGCCAGTCAAACCTAGGGGCAAAGCAGGAGAGGATATTGGTTTGCTGCTTAATCTCCTCTTCCTCCCTTTGCTTCACTTCCCACAGTAGCATCTTTTCATCGCAATCATAGTAATCAGTGAGCCCTCAGGGTCTGGCTCTGTGTTGGCAACCTTCTTGTGAACCATGCATTGGTTATTATCATGGTTTCACTGGCTGATGCAGACAGGATCCGTGTTACTGTGATATGGTGCATTCAACACAACTGTGCGTGTTTGTCCCTGTTACAAGGAAACACGACTGTTGAGTATTTCCCTACCAGTTTTCCAGTACGTGTTCTAATCTAGGCTATGGGAGCTTGTGGTCTTTGATCTACAGCATCACATCTGCCTAAAAGGATTAGCAGAAAGCTCCCACCTCAGCAGCTTATGGTTGTCATGCACTGACACCTGTATTTTGGCAGTTGCAAGCTAATCCCATGCACTTAAACAAATAAACGAGCTGTGTTCTACATGGATAAAATTGTAGGATGAACCTTGCTTTAATTAGAGATGGGGAAACTCCTCAACACTCCTGCTGTTTGCTATCATAAACATATTGCATATGCTTGCAGCACAATGAAAAGGAAAGGCTTAGAGGGGCAGGTGTTGTTTTTAAAGCAACAAATCAAGCTCAAGATAATTGAAAAAGGCACAGTTATTTTCAGAGCAGGTGGATAATACAGAAGGGTTTGAGGGAAATGTGGCTGCCAGACATCTGCTGTAAAATTAATAGACAATACAAGATAGAGTCATAGAGTTTAAGGCCAGAAGGTGCCACCAGAAAATCTAGTCTGACCTCCTGTATATCAGGCCACCCACCCCACACAGCACTTGCTCACTAAACCCAACAACTGAAATTAAACCCAAGTATTAGAACTCACAGGAGACAGACTATTATGTACTACGGATAGAGGGCAGAAGGGACTGAGGTGCACCAGTGTCCAAGGCCCCTGCAATGGCAGGCGAATCATTAAGTGAAATATACCCGATAATCATGGCAAGTGACCCACATCCACAATCTGTAGAGGAAGGCAAAAACCCCACAAGGTCACTGTTAATCTGACATGGGGAAAATTCCTTCCTGATCCCATCAGTTAGACCCTGAGCATATGAACAAAAATCAGCCAGCCAAGCACCTGAGACACAGAATGCTTGGTGTCATCTCAGAACACTGGCCTATCCTGTCTGATGTCCCATCTCTCTAACTGTGGCCATCTCCGATGGTTCAGAGGAAGGAGGCCAACCCTCCTTGCACAGAGTACACTTGGAGAGGATCCCTTCCTGATCCCTATAGGTGGCTGGCTGAAGATCTGAAACATGAGGTTTTAAGAATGTAAGACACAAACTGGAAGTGAGTCTCAAGGCTGCTGAGCCCTGCCTCATCATCACAAACAACTCTTCACAGAATCACAGGACTGGAAGGGACCTCGAGAGGTCACCTAGTCCCGTCTCTGCACTCGAGGCAGGACTAGGAATTATCTAGACCATCCCTGACAGGTGTTTGGAGATTTTTAAGAGCAGGTTAGACAATGGAGATTCTGCAACCACTTTAGGCAATTTATTCCAGTGCTTAACCACCCTGATAGTTAGCAAGTTTTTCCTGATTTCCAAGTTAAACCTCCCTTACTGTACGCCCATTGCTTCTTGTCCTATCCTCAGAAGTTAAGAAGAACACTTCTTCTCCCTCCTCCTTGTAACCCTTTTATGTACTTGAAAACTGATACTGTGTTCCCTCTGTCTTCTCTTCTCCAGACTGAACAAGCCTAATTTTTTCAATCTTCCCTCATAGGTCATGTTTTCTAGACTTTTAATCATTTTTGTTGCTCTTTTCTGGACTTTCTCCATTTTGTCCACATCTTTCCTGAAATGTGGTGCTCAGAACTGGACACAGTACTCCAGCTGAGGCCTAATCAGCACAGAGTAGGGCAGAAGAATTATTTCTCATATCTTGCTTACAACACTCCTGCTAATACATCCCAGAATTATGTTTGGGTTTTTTTGCAACAGTGTTACATTGTTGACTCATATTTAGCTTATGGTCCACTCTGACCCCCAGATCCCTTTCCGCAGTACTTCTTCCTAGACGTTGTTTCCCATTTTGTGTAGTGCAACTGTTAGTTATCTTAAAATGAAGTCCTTTGCTTTGTCTTATTGAATTTCATCCTATTTACTTCATGACCCTGTCTCCATTTGTCCAGATCATTTTGGAATATATAATCCTATCCTCCAAAGCACTTACAACCCCTCCCAGCTTGTTGTTATCCACAAAACTTTAATAGTGTATTCTCTATGCATTTCTAAAATCATTGATGAAGATATTGAAGAACTGAGATCGGGGGTTGGGGATTACACATTTGTTACGTAGGCCTTCCGCATGAACTGTGACCACTGATATACTCTCTGAGCGTTTTCCAACGGTTATGCACCCCCTTATATTTAGGATCCATCTAGGTTAGACATTCCCAAGTTTGTATCATGAAGAAGAGTCATGTGAGACAGTATCAAAAGCTTACCTAAAGTCAAGATTACCATGTTTCGCTTACACCCCGCTATCACAAGGCTTGTTACCCACTGTCAAGATAGTTTGTTGGATTTGACAAAGATTTATTCCTGACAAATCATGTGATGTTCTTATACTTTAATTATCTCAAGTTATTGCAAATTGATAGCTTAATTATTGCTCCATTATCTTCCGGGTACCAGAATTAAGTGGGTTGTAATTCCCGGTTGACCCTTATTTCCCTTTTTTATGATTGGAAGGCAATATATAGCAGTCTTCTGGAATCTCTCCCGATCCATTACTTTCAAAGATAATTGATAATGGGATCAGTTATCTCCTCAGTCAGCTCTTGAGTATTTAATCTAGGAATCATTTATCAGGAGCCCTGGTGACTTTGAAGACATCTAACTTGTTCTAAGGCCACATTCTACAAACTACGGGATAATAATCGAATTAGCTAAAATGTTTTATAACTACTGGATATTGTAAATTCGATTTCATGCGGCGACACTAAGGCAAACAGTAAATATTGGCGTGTGCGTCCAATGGTACCAAAGGCTAAGGGTCGACTTTCTGAAGCGTTGCATTGTGGGTGTTTCTTCCGTAGCTAGTCCATAAGTTCCCCAGGAAAACAGTCTGCCCCGCCCCTGTGGAATTCTGAGTTGAATCATTATTGTTTGCGGTGGCTTCTGGGTAATGTCGACAGTCATCTTCCTCCGGGAAAAAACATCACTGACAATCCTTTCGCGCCATTTTTCCCTGGATTGCCCTGGCAGACGCCAATAGGCACGGAACCATGGAGCCTGTTCAGCTTTTTTTTTTTTTTCCCGGCACGGCGCCGTAATGTGTACTGGATGCCGCGGACAGAGAGGCGATCTTCGCCAGCGCTACAACAGCAGCATTCACCTTCTTTTGGCATGATAGCAGAGATGGTTACCTGGTCGTTCTGTACCGTCTAAGGCTGCCCGGGAGAAAACTGGCAATGAGATGACGGTATCTCTCCTCTGTACTGTCGCGCTGCTATCATGAGTCCCTGGCTGAAATGGCTGGGGGCGCGCAAAAGCAAAATTGGGATTGACTCAACTTGGGACTGAGTCAATCCCTTTCACTTAATGGTTTCTAAAAATAGAGTCAGTCCTGCCTAGATAAGGACAAGTGTATTAGAGACCAGTGTATCAAGCACAGTGCTCCGGCCAGTATTCAGCAGGGGGTGCCCCTGCAACAAACCCGACCCGCTGCTTCCCTCCTCCCCAACTTCCTGGGCTAAACTACCGTGGCAGTGTTCCTGCCCATTTGTGTCATGAAGTTATAAAGAATGCAGGAATAAGAACCAGAGACTTGTTAGTGAGATAAAATGAGGGGGAGGCAGCCTCCCGGGCTATGCAGTCCAAGGCAGTACAGAATCTTTCTTTAAACACAGGAAAGGGAGGGGGCTGAATGAAGCCCTCAGCCCATTGCTATGATGAAGACGGTTACCGCCGTTCGTACCATCTACTGGAGTCCACTGTCCCATTTTTACCCAGGCCCCACTGGCCAGCCTCACCTGAGGCCGCCAGGAGCACTCTACGGGCTGAATGGTACGACGATATCAGTCATATGCACCCCAGTCTACCACCAGGGAGGGGGAGAGGAGCAATAACTGCTCTTCACTGCTGCAGCATCGCGTCTCCCAGCAGCATCAGTACACATAGGGTGACATTGGAAAGAAGTCAAGAAATGATTTCTTTCCCTTTTCTTCACGTGGTGGGGGGCGGGGGGCAGAAACTGAGGAGCTATTCCCTGAACAGCACGCCAGACACTGTGTTTTGAACCTACAGACACTGGAGCCTCAGCCCAAGATGCAAATACTTTTCAGAGACTGGCTGTGGACTGTGAGATAGCTGGAGTCCCAGTACCAACTCCCTCATCCATGAAGCATCCATTTGAGTCTCCTGGCTTCCTGTTACGCTTGTCAACGCAGCGCTGTGTTCTGGGAGATTTTTTTTCAAACGCTTTGGCATTTCCTGTTCTGTAACGGAGCTCTGATACAAACAGATTTGTCCTCCCCATACAGCGATCAGATCTAGTAATCTCCCATACGGTCCATGCTTGAGTCCTTTTTGGATTTGAAGACTCCGCATCGCCACCAAGTGCCTGATCAGAGCTCCATGCTGGCAAACAGGAAAATGTAATTCAAAAGTTCGCGGAGGGGGCTTTTTTACTGATATTACCTGCCCGCATGCATCACGAGTTCGATTGAATGTCCAGAGCGTATATGCGTCGCACTAGGTGGGGATACCGGCCCACCGGAAGCCAATAACGTCGATTCCGTCCAACTAACCGTAATCCAACTGTTAATATTCGAATTTAGCAGCTATTCCCTCTCGTCGGGGTGGAGTACAGAAATCGATTAAAGAGCGCTTTATATCGAATATAGAAGGGCGTTGTAGTGTGGACGGGTAAGCGTTAATCAATTTAACGCTCTTTTAAAATCGAATTTAAACACGTAGTGTAGACCCGAGCCGCCTAAGTGATTTAATGTGTTCTTCTTCCCTATTTTTAGCCTCTGAGCCTACCTTATTTTCAGTGGCATTCACATAATGTAGATGTCCAATCACTACCCAACCTTTTGGTGAAAACCGAACAAAAGAAGTCATTAAGCACCTCTGCCATTTCCACATTTTCTGTTATTGTTCCCCACCCGCCCCCGCTCGCTCCACCGCCCACATTGAGTAACAGGCCTTACCGCTGTCCTTGGTCTTCTCTTGCTTCTAATGTATTTGGTAGATGTTTTCTTGTTACGGTTTATATCTCTAGCTAGTTTGACTACTTTTTGTGTCTTAGCCTTTCTAATTTTGTCCCTACATACTTGTCATTTGTTTATATTCATTCTTCGTAATTTGACCTACTTTCCACTTTTTGTAGGATTCTTTTTTTATTTTTAGATCATTGATGATCTCCTGGTTAAGCCAGGGTGGTCTTTTGCCATACTTTATACCTTTCCTACCCAGTGGGATAGTTTGCTCTTGTGCCCTTAATAATGTCTCTTTGAAAAACTGCCGACTGTCTTCAATTGTTTTTCCCCTTCGACTTTCTTCCCTTGGGATCTCACCTACCAACTCCCTGAGTTTGCTATCATTTGCCTTCTTGAAATCCATTGTCTTGATTTTGCCATTCTCCCTTCTACCATTCCTTAGAATCATGAACTCTATCATTTCATGATCACTTTCACCAAGCTGCCTTCCATGTTCAAATTCTCAACCAGTTCCTCCCTACTTGTAAAAATCAAATCTAGAACAACCTCACCCCTGTCTCCTCCACCTTCTGAAATAAAAAATTGTCTCCAATACATTCCAAGAACTGGATGGATAATCTGTGGCCTTCTGTGTTACTTTCCCAACAGATGTCTGAGTAGTTGAAGTCCCCCATCACCACCAAGTCCTGCGCTTTGGATGATTTTATAGCTGTTTAAAAAAAGCCTCATCCACCTCTTCTTCCTGGTCAGGTGGTCTATAGTAGACCCCCTATCATGACATCACCCTTGTTTTTTACCCCTTTTATCCTTACTCAGAGACTTTCAAGAAGTCTGTCTCCTATTTCCATGTCAACCTCAGTCCAAGTGTATACATTTAAAATACATAAGGCAACACCTCCTCCTTTTTTTTCCCTGTGTGTCCTTCTTGAGCAAGCTATACCCTTCTATACCAATAATCCAGTCATGCATATTATCCCACCAAGTCTCTGCAATGCCAACAATGTCATAGTTGTATTCATTTACTAGCATTTCGAGTTCTTCATGCTTATTCCCCCATACTTCTCCTATTAGTATACAAACATCTAAGATACTGATTTGATTCTCTGCCCCAGTTCTGTCTTATCTCCCTTATCCCTACTATAACAGCCCATGCTCCCACCAAATTTCAGCCCTTCTCCCATGTCTTCATGTTTTTGACATACAATCACGCTCCTGAATTTGCCCAGCTCTCTTTCAAAATTAATTAACTTGTTTGGCCCCACAACTCGTATTGAGAGGCTGTTCCAGAACCTCATTCCTCTGATGGCTAGAAACCTTTTAATTTCCAGCCTGAATTTGTTCATGGCATGTTTATACCCATTTAGTCTTTTGACCGAATTGTCCTTTAGCTTAAGTAGCTCTTCACTTTCCATGGTGTTTACCCCCGATGTATTTATAGAGACCAATTGTATCCCTTCTCAGCCTTCTTTCTGCCAGGCCACAGAAGCCAAGCTCTTTCCATCTCCTGTTATAAGATTGGCTCTCCCATTCCCTTGATTAGCCTCGTAGCCCTTCTCTGCACCTGTTCCAGTTTGAATTCATTTTTCTTGAAAATGGGTGACGAGAATAGTACAGTGTGTTCCAAATGAGGTCTTACCAGTGACTTACACAATGGCGTTAATACTTCTCTCTCTCTGACAGCAGTGCCTCGCCTTGGTAATCTTAAAGTTGCATTTGTCTGTTTCACAGTTACGCCACACTCGTGGCTCATTGTCATCCTGTGATCAGCCCACACACCTTGGACTCGCATCCTCCTCTGCTGCTTCCAACTGATGAGACCGCAGATTGTAGATGAAATTCTTAAGTGCATGACCTTGCACTTTTTCCTATTGAATGTTATCTCTTTTTTGCATTCCATCAAGGTCACCTAGATCTTCCTGTGTAATAGTCTGATCCTCCTCTGTGTTGACCATGCTGCCCAATTTTGTATCATCAGCAAATTTCATTAGCACCCTCCTACTTTTTTGTGCCAGTGTCGTCAATAGTATTGAATGATTGGTCCTAAGACTGGTCCTTGAGGCTCTCCACTAGGAACCTCTCTCCGATCTGATAATTCACCTTTCAGACCAACCTGTTGCCTTCTCTACTTTTAGCCAGTTCCTTATCTACCTTACAATTCAGTATTTCTTCAAGTAGTGTCTCAATGTGTGTCTGCGCCCCTGTGCCACCCTCAGTTCCTTCTCAACTGTCCTTGGCCTGAGATGGAGTGAGTAGCAGTCCAGTTTACTTACTTACCTCTTTATATATGTGATAGTGTTTAGTTTATAGCTAGTCTTAGAGTTCCTGTTCATTTTTGTAGTACTTCTAGAGCTTCCATTCAATTCTTAAAAAAAAAAAAAAAAAGGGGGGGGGGGTCTTTTGACCCATTTTCCTGGCTTTTGTTGTGGGATCACCCCTGTAGGGACATGCCCGGTTCCTCCAGTTTCAAAAAAGTGCCTCTCGTGAATGGAGGCAATTCCTGTGATGGACGGACGCTTTCCCTGTGTCTGATACCTTGGAAATGCATACATTCCGCAGAAGTGCAGTTTCTGCCTACAGCTGAAAGCTAGATCCCTGAAAGAACTGGGAACTAAAGCTGAAACCCCTCCTCGTGGAGGGTGCCCTTAAACTAGCATCTGACCCTGGTCCTGATTCCTCTTGAGGATGAAGATCGTCCTTGGAGCCATCAAACTGCAGCAAGAGAGAATCTCAGCAGTAGATTAACTCCTGTCACAAAGCCTCTAGAAAAAAAGGGGCTCTGCGGTAGAGAAGGAACTGAGGGTGGTTCACCCCCACAGTGCTAAATAGTGTCGAGGCAGAACTCAAGGGAAGAAGGGCGCGTGTGCAGGCTGAACAGACACTGCTACCTAAATTCTACTATTAGAGGCACAAGGGCACAGACTCACGTAAAGTGGCGCATCCATAGGGGGACTCACCTCGAAGAACCATCATTACTGCACAGGGTGAGTAACTTCCTCTTCTCTAAATTTAACTAATAATTTCCTGTGTGGTGCCATGTCAAATGCTTTACTGAAGTCCAAGTATATTAGATCTACTGCATTTCCGTTATCTAAAAAATCACTTATTTTCTCAAAGAAGGAAATCAGAATCACATCAAGCTGTTCCGACACTGAGGAAAGATAAGAAGAGCCACAGGAGGCCAATGTGGCTTCACAAGCAGTTTTGTAGCTATCTAAGAACCAGAAGGGATCCATACAGAAAATGGATGGAAGGTCATGTCCCCAAGGAAGTACATGGGAATAGTGCGAGTGTGTAAGGATAAAATCAGGGAAGTCAAGGCAAAGAACAAGTTACCACTGGCAAGAAATGCTAGAGATAACAGGAAGGGGTTCTTCAAATATGTCAGGCAAAAAAGAAAGATCAAGGATGGTATAGGTCCACTGCTCAATGGAGAAGGTGAGCTGGTAACAGAAGATGATAGGAAGGCACAGCTCCTCAATGTCTACTTTGCTTCAGTCTTCTCACAAAAAGTAAGTGACCTTATGACTAGCGAAGTTACTATAGACAATGAAGGGAAAAAGATGGAGATTGGGATAAGAAAAGAACACATCAGAGATCTTCTGACCAATTTGAATTAATTCAAATCAGTGGGGCTGGATGCTTTACCCAAGGATACTTAATGAATTAGCTGAAGAAGCCTTGGTGCCACTAGCCATAATATTTACAAACTAATGGGTGAGAGGAGAGGTCTCAGAAGACTGGAGAAGGGCTAATGTCGTGCCCATCTTTAAAAAGGAGGAACCACGAAACTATAGATCAGTCAGCCTGACTTTGATACTTGGGAAGCTACTAGAGCAGTGTATAAAACCATTCAGTTTACAAAATACCTGGAAGATGAAGGAGTAATCACGAACAGCCACCATGGATTTACTAAGAACAAATCATGCCAAACCAGCTTGATTTCCTTCTTTGACAGGGAACTGATTTGGTGGATTGGGGGAATGCAGTGGACATAATATAGCTGGACATCAGCAAGACTTTTGACACAGTCCCACATGACATTCTGATAAATAAGCTGAAGAAATGCAATCTCAACAGAACTACCATTAAGTAGATACACAGTTGGTTAAACAACCGCAAACAAAGAGTAAACTGTTAATGGAATGATGTTGGATTGGAGGGAGGTCTCAAGTGGGGTTCCACAGGGATCTGTTCGTCCAGTGTTGTTTAACATCTTTATTAATGACCTGGATGTAGGTACAGAGCATACTAATCAAGAGTGCCAATGACACACAGCTAGGGGAAGGGGCTGGGTTGCCAATACTTTGGAGGATAGAGCTAAAATTCAGAGAGACTTGATAAATTGGAGAATTGAGCTACAGACAACAAAATGAAATTCAGCAAAGGCAAATATAAGGGTCTACCATTAGGGAAGAAAAACCAAATACACAAATGCGGAATGGGAGATAACTGGCTTGGCAGCAGCACTGTTGAGAAGGATCTGGGAGTTGTGGTAGATCACAGCCTCCACATGAGGAGAGGACATGATAGTGGTCTTCAGATACTTGAAAGGCTGCCATAAAAAAGATGGAGAAAAGTTGTTCTCTTTTGCCACAGTGGACAGGACAAGAGGCAAAGAATTCAAACTACAGCATACCCAATTTAGATTAAATCTCAGGAAAAACCTCCTAACTGTAAGCACAGTTAAAAAGGTGTCATCAGGAGGAGGGAGAAAACTTGTTCACCTTAGCCTCTAATGATAGAACAAGAAGCAATGGGCTTAAACTGCAGCAAGGGAGATTTAGGTTGGACATTAGGAAAAAGTTACTAACTGTCAGGGTAGTTAAACACTGGAATAAATTGCCTAGGGAGGTTGTGGAATCTCCATCTCTGGAGATATTTAAGAGTAGGTTAGATAAATGTCTATTAGGGATGGTCTAGACAGTATTTGGTCCTGCCATGAGGGCAGGGGACTAGACTCGATGACCTCTTGAGGTCCCTTCCAGTCCTAGAGTCTATGAATCTATGAACAGTAGGACAATGGAACAGACGCCTCAGGAAGTTGTGGAAGCTTCTTCACTGGAGGTTTTCAAAAGGAGACTGGATACCCACCTGTCTTGGATAGTTTAGACACAACATCTTCACAGAGGGTTAGACTAGATGGCCCTTGCAGTCCCTTCAGACTCTATGATTCTGTGATTCTGGGATAGCCTGGCATGATCTACGTTTGATAAATCCATGTTGTATTACATCCTGTTCACAGTTTACCTCAATTAATTTAATTAGTCTTTCTTTCACAATTTGTTCTAAAGCCTGGCATACTACTAAGGTCAGACTAACAGGTCTGCTATTACCCATATCACTTTTTTCGCCTTTCTTAAATACAGGTATGATGTTAGCTATTCTTTAGTCATATGGTACTAACCCTGTTTAGACAGAATTAATAAAAATTCTTGGTACTGGACTAGCAATCTCGTGTACAGGGTTTTCAGTATTCTGCGATGAAAATTATCTAATCTTTCCGATTGGAGCTCATTAAGATCTTTAAGATCAGATACACAGTTGCCAACCTTCACGTGGTAAATAGGCACCCCGACTTTCACAATAAGCTAAAAATCAACCAGTCTCCTTTCAAAACAAGGCCAAAACAAGCCAGTCCCTGAGAACCCCGACCCTCTAGGTGACTAGATCCCCCCAGCGTGCAGTCTGGGACTGTGATGGGGCCACTGTGGATAGGGGTCGGAGCAGTCAGGGGACAGGTGGGTTGGGTAGGGGATGGGGTCCTAGGGGTGATTAGGGACGGTGGTCTCTGGAGGGGGCGGTCAGGGAACCAGGAACGAGGTGGGGGGGCGGCAAAGTAAGTTTGATATAACGCTGTCTCTCCTATAACACGGTGAGATTTTTTTTGTCTCCTGAGGACCAAGTTATATCGGGGTAGAGGTGTTTATAACTAAAAGGCCTGTTATTTTTTATTTCAATCAACATAGAAAAACTAATTCAGATTGTCTTTTAGCAGTTCTCACTTTATTTTGACATTTTCTCACCTCTACTGATTAACCCCATTTTCCATTCCCTGTAGGCTTTCTGCGTATTCCTAATTACCATTTTGAGGTAGTTATTCATCCAGGTAGGCGTGGGCCTTTCCCTACAAGTTTTTTTCCCCCCTTACTTGGGGTGCAAATTTCAGGAGCTTTTGTAGAGCTGATCTGAAGAAATTGCAAGCCTTCTCCACATTTAAACCTTTGAGCTCTTCAGTCGAGTTGACTTCTTTAACTAATTCCCTTAATTTTCCAAACTCTGCTCATTTGAAATAAAAAACCATAGTTGATTACCTGATTTTGATTATCCTTCTATTTAATTTTAACTGAATCAACTCGTGATCACTCAATCCAAGCTTATCTCCTAAGGCCAGGTCTTCTGTGATGTCCTCACTACTTACCAAAAACAAATCTCAGTTGAATCACCTCTTGTTGGT
This sequence comes from Chelonoidis abingdonii, assembly GCF_003597395.2. Lineage (NCBI taxonomy): Eukaryota > Metazoa > Chordata > Testudines > Testudinidae > Chelonoidis > Chelonoidis abingdonii. The sequence continues at coordinate 1,296,043 of NC_133775.1, forward strand.
GCAGTAACAATCTGATGAAGAAAACTCATCTGTCATATCCAGGAATAACTAGGCTATACCAGTATCAGTAGCATTTATCTTCCAATCTGTATCCAGGAAGATAGTCTTCCATTATGACACAATTCCAGAAGCATTTCTCTCTCTCATAATAATAATTGAGATCTCTGTCCATAGCTGAGTATGATTCTGTATCAAACCCCTAATGCAACCTCTTATAAACCTTCTCCAAAGTGGTTTTGACCCAGACAGATTCCTGTTTTGTGCAGACAGTCACTTCTTACTTCTTTGCAGTTGACTGATTTGTTGATGTTCAGTGCTACCCCACCACCTTTACCTTTATTCCGATCGCTCTTAAACAGCACATGCTCTCCTGAGTGGTATATCACCATCTTTCTGTAATAACTATAATCACCAGTTTGACTTCCTGCACCAGTAGTTCCAGGCTTCTTATATTCATGTACAAGCATTTCAGTTTTTTCCCTTGGACCTGAACCAGTTTTCTAGCCAGATTGTATCCAGTCCTCTTACTAACTAATATTTGACAACTACTCTAATCAGTGTTTATCCTTTTTCTCTTTGCTGTCTATACTCTTACCTTGTGGTGTTCCATTAGTCCTTACTATGTCTTCCTTTAGCTGATTTTCGTCCTCCTGTCAGTTGAAGCCAGGAGTGGAGGTTTCATGAGTCTCTCCCAACCATCTCCCCTCATCTCTCCCTAGTTTAAAACCACCCTTCTCTGTTGTGCCAGCCTCGATACGAGAAGGTTAATACCACAGGTGCTCAAGTGGAGTCCATCAGTGGAGAAGGGTCTTCTTTCTGTGAATGCCCCCTATGGTCAGTCATCTCAAAACCTTTGTCGTAGCACCAAGCCTTGAGCCATCCGTGGATCTTAATCTTTTAATGCTTCTTCTTTAATGTCCTTCTTCTTTAGGGACCCTAAGTAGTCCCTGAACATCATCTGATCTTTCACTTCCTTCAGCATCTTACTCAGCTGAGTGCAGTTGTCCTTGATCCATTCTATTGAGAATCTAGCAGCGTCATTCATCCTAACGGGCAGCACAATCCGTGGATTTTTTCCTGATCCCATCAGGATCCTTTTCAGCCCAATATTCACTTGTCCTATACTTGCTCCTGGCAAACTGTGCACTCTTCTGTTCTCTGGGTCTAGTCTGGTGACAAGTCTGTTGATTCTTCTGAGTATGGAGTTCCCAGTCCCATAGACCTATCAATTCCTAGTGTTGGTCTGAATCTGTCTTATGTTCTCTCTTGCAGACCCTTGTACATCATACTCACTTTTCCTTAGGCTCCATGCTCTGGCTGTGTCCAGCATCTCTTTCTCTCTTCTACAGGAACTGGCTTCACTTCTTTTCTTCCTCACCACCCCATCTTCTGCCTGTTTCTCCTCATTCCCCAGTGAAACAAACCTGTTACTCAACTCAATTTCACCACCACTATCTGATCTCTTCCTCTACCTTGTCCTCATAGTCACGTTCTTCCATGGATCACTCTCCTCTTCTGGCAGTCCACCCTCCAGGTCTTTTTGTTCCGTAGGTGTGTAAAAATCTTGAGTCATGTGTTCTACCTCCTGTCTCCTCTTCTCCATCATATCGTCATATCATCATCTGAATTTCATCCTTGTCTTCAGCTGCATCTTTAATCCTTGGATTGTCTCTGCCATGAGCTCTGTCAGGTGACATTTCATGCATAAATAGCTTCTATCGCATGCACATTCAAAGATTATGTATATCTGACTTCTGCATCTGACCATCTCCTCCTCCAGTAGTCGTGCTGCTTCAGTAGCCCCTTGTGAAGCCTCATTGACTGCTGCTTGTTCCTCTCATTCTTTTTGTCAAAGGAATCCTAGTCTACTGTACCTTAATTTTGTTGTCTGTTCAGTTCCCTGGCTTTATGCCATACTTTTGTGGCTTTGATTGCACATTACTCAGTAGGGGCCAAATCCTGCTTGTCTCATTCATGCGAAGACTCCCGTCAATGGTGGCAGGTCTACATGCACAGGCTTCAGCCTGAATTCCCCCCCCACATTTGCTTTCCTGAAATCTAACACCCTGGTGGTGCTGCATTTGTAGAGCCCTCTCCAGCCCTTGCTATGCTATTACCCAAGTAGCTTGTGCTCTCTAGTTTCAAGCTTCACTTTTGTGTTCAAACTCTGAGTTGTTTCTTCTCTGTTCGTGAGAAGTTGATCCCTTTGGGCTGCAGTCTCTTCCCTTGTTTGACTATAAAACATACTGCATCGTGTTTTGATACATGTTTGCTCTGTTTGTGTTTTTTCCCCAACCAATATCTGGATAGTCAGAAACCCTCCAGAGCATGATATCCCTCAGCCTGTTACTTTCAGAGTTGATGCCCTCTTTGGTTTCTCCTTTCTTTTTTATTCCTTTGGTTCTAATCCAGAGAAGCGCACGCTCTTTTTTGTGGAATTGTAGCTCCCTGGCATAAGTACTTTGGACTGACTCTGTCCCTTCCTCTCCCTCTCTGTAGATTTTACTGAGCGGTATCGATAGTCTAATGGTGAAAGTCCTCTCACCAAGTTCCCATTGTGCTTAGCAGATCATAATATTCTTCAGCAAGATTGCCAGGCTCCTTGCCTTGAGAAGTGCTGAGCCAGCTTTTACCCAAGTTGCTGGCAAAATAGCCTAAAAATCTCTCTTTAAAATATCAGAGGGGTAGCCATGTTAGTCTGGATCTGTAAAAGCAGCAAAGAATCCTGTGGCACCTTATAGACTAACAGACGTATTGGAGCATGCATCCGACGAAGTGAGTATTCACCCACGAAAGCTCACGGGTCAGTCTATAAGGTGCCACAGGATTCTTTGCTGCTTTTAAAATAGGAACCGATGTGCACAGAGCAACCACACAGAAAAGTTCCTTTACCTCCTGGTTAGTTTTTTGTGATCTCCTGTGGCTATGTTCTGACTGCTTTGCAGATATTAATGAAGGAGGAAATAAAATATCGGTGATAATGGGTGCGTGGGAGTTTCTGTCTCAATAAGAACATCACCCTGTACCCGTTCTCTTAAGAAACCCTGGGATATTGTAAATGACTGTTAGTTGTGTTTGAGGGTATGTCCTGGTGTCAGTGAACTGATGGAAAGATTTCCCTCCCTCAGTTGCCTTTGTTGTCCTTTGGTTTCCATGAATACAAGGCATTCTGCTATGAATTCTCTTCATGATTTCATCGAGGCCTTTGCAAATCTGCAGAAGGGAAGGCAGGCTGAAAAAATATCTAAGAAACGTCAATTACAGAAACCACCTTCTGGAAGAATGGGCTTCCTGGATGGATAAATGAAGGATTAGAATCCAAAGCCCCCCTGATATTCTAACCTTAACTTATCTATATGGTAACATGAATTTTTGAATTGTCCAGAACATTGTTCCCCTGTAAGTAAATAAACAAAGAGAGACTCTTTATCATGGTCATGGTGATTTGCTCTTCAGAAGCAGTTGTAGGTTAGCATGCCCTCATACCCTTTCTTTGGGAACATCAATATTGGCTTTTAAAATGGTCAAAAGGAAAATGTGTAAATAATGTGAATACGTAGATTTAGTTTAGGAAAGAACAAATGCTGCATTGAAAATGTAACTAGTTTTCACGTTTCCTAACCTTGTCAGAGGGTGTTGAATATTTATATACTGTAGGAAAAAGGTAGGGAACTAGTTTGTTTCATACTAGCTTTTAGTGCAGGAGCAAACAGGTGGAGAATTCTCATATTAGGATGCTGGGTTTTTGCCTTTAGTGCTTGAAAACCAGAGATCAACATGGAGGAGTGTGTAGATTGGTGCACGAGCTCCCCTCAGTGCTCTGGCTAGGATCTGGGGTGTGGTCTGAAGAGTCACATGGGTTTATTCAAATTGTAAAACAAAAAAGGGGGACTCAGTAATGAGAATTTTGCTCAGTTTCCAGAAAGAAACCCATGGAAATGCTTTATATTACCAACTTTATGGCCTAGAATGATTGGCAATTTCTGATTTTAACCTCTGTACAAGAGTGTAAATGCCACAGTGTGTACAGAAGATGCGGTGGTCAGCAGGTCACTGATTGCCTGTGGAGATGGGTCTGTTCCAGCCCTCTCACTGCTGCCCTGGAAATCAAAAAGGGGATGCTTCACACGTCCATCGGTGTTGAATTTTTTCCTGATGCTGATAAATGTAGAGATTTTAAAGTGAAAACATCCCTGACTTCTCTCTCTAATGGGCGAGAGACTGCGCAGATGAAATATTTTACTAGGGCCAGGTCAGAACGCTATTTTCACTGCTTACATGGATTTGAAAGTCTCTCTGACTTTTTCTGTTGGAGGTTCTTGATTTTTTTCTCCATGGTGGTCGGAGAAGATGAGACACGGTGTTCATTACAAACCCCAGGGAAAGGGAAGAGTGCCAGGGCAGATGTGTGTTCCATACTCAAACCAACACATCTTAATTTCCTTCTGGTGCAGTCTGCCTCTACTGACCATGCTTGCTCCTGTCTCATGAAGATCTGTAAATGGACAGCTTGCCTGCTTCCCAGTGAGTCTGTGTGGTGCTGGGGGGAAAGGGAAGAAGCTGAAAGATCTGCATGCAACAAAGTTTAAGAGAAAATGAACTCTTCTAATAGTGCGAAAGGGAGGCAGCACGTAAGGAGGAGACCTGAACTACTGTAGAAGTCATCATGGCACTTCCCTGGCCCATCTACCAGGGAGCATAAGTCCAAAAGCTGGAACTGCAAGTGCCAGACATTTTGAAATACATTAAAAATCTTCCCTGTGTAAAATTTGGCATTAATTAGATCTGAGAAAATGGGTGAGTCTTTAATATCAAAGGGAAGGGAGTTAAACCCTTGCTAGGAAGAGAGAGAATAAAGACTTCACCTATTTTGATGCTTATAGGCCACACCTATACCTGTGCAGCTCCCGTAGCATAGAAACCCCACTGTGACCCTGCCATTGTGTAGCACAGAATGGAAATTAACCTGGAGGTTAGTAGGTAATGAAATAAGTAACTTCAGCTTTGTGCATCTTGTAAGTATTGAGGGTTTTAAGTGGGAAAATAAGCATACTAATGGTTTTGGCAGTGTTTATCTGAAGGAGGGCATTTAAAACATCATTTCAGTGGTGCAGAGGTTAACAATCTCTTTTATATGTATTTACTTTGGTCAGGGATCAAACTGTGGGAAATAACATTTGTTGGAAGGGTCACAGATTTTATAAACTGCGTCTCAGTTCCTTCTCACTGCCGCATAGGGTGAGTCAGAGCTATTATGTCCTCTTGCATGTGTCGCACTTGAAAAAATTTACAATTATACAGAGTTAGTTTTTAGTAGTTTCTAGTTTTAGGAAGAAGTTTGGAAGTCCTTTTTGGGTGGGGATTTTAGTTCCTTGTGAATCCCCACATCCACATGCGGGTACTGAACTATGTCAAAACCCCAGACTTTACAATCTGCACCTCCTACCTGCGTTCCTTCTCAGTCAGCAACGAACATCAATTCACTGCTTCTACTGCTTGGAAGAAACCCACATTTCATCCAGATGCAGTATCTACCATCCTTCTGAAGCCGCACGTGAGAAGGCTGAGCTCTCTGCATTTGGAAGGACCATGAGATCTCATTCGGATCCCGGCCGGGCAACCCCCCTGTACATCGGCTGCCAGGAGAGTGCCTCCAGCTACAGAGTAAGAGGACAGTTCTGGTGGTACTGCCAGAATAGACCCCACACCAGGGCCTAGCCAGCAGGTAAGGAAACATGCACATAAACATAGCAGTTAATCTTCCCCTAAATCTAAGAAGGGAGAGACTCCTTCCATGAGTTCTAGTCATGAGACCAGAACACCCTGTAAAGCACACAGGCACAAGAAGAAGCTACATAAAGCGATGGATCCGTCAGTGCTGAATGCGGCCCACACAGAGAGTTAACATGAGTGCCCCATAGAGATAAAGAGCCATCTGCTTTGGGGAAGACTACTGCTCCTGTACCAGTTATGGGGACTGAAAAAGTGCCCTTGGACGTTGGGAAAAGCCCCAGAGCCCCAGGAAGTGCTTGCCTAGGGAGAACCATGATTCCAGTGCCTTTTGGGGCCCTCAGCTTCAAGGGAGACATGATCTGCAGCACCAGATATGCATGTGAGGCGCTCCTCACCCCCCACTCTGAAGGTGTTCACATTTCCACTGGCTCCAACAGTACTGCCAATGGAACCGGTCTCCAAGTTTTCATCGTCAGAGGAACCAGTTGGGGGTCAGGGACTGTCCATCCCCTTTTCGCCACTACAGGTACCAATAGGCCTTCTACATCATGGCAGTATTCTCCGCTCCAGCCAACACAGAATCACTGATTCCTTTTGCCCTGGGTCCCTCCACAACAGCCTCTGGATCTACCATACTGACTCTATTGGGGATCCTGGCCCCAATGCCCACCTTCATAACCTGTCCATTCCGTCAGGGAAGAGTCACCTGTTTCACAGTCTTGGGTGCCTTTGCATTGACGCTCAGAACCAGTAATGGAAGATGAGCTGCTGGATATATTTCATGCATCAGTGCCAAGCAGTGTCACTCTACCAATTAATGATGTTATCCTTGAGCCAGCTAAGCCAGTTTGGCATACACCAACCACACATGTGCATATGCTTACCAGAAAAGGAGCAGAAAAAAAAAGCTGTGTACCAGACAAGGGATTTGAGTTTCTATTCTCACACCCATCTTCCAACTCACTTGTAGTATAAGCAGTGACAGAATGGACTAGACAACTGCATCCAACCTCCTTGCCAGCTGCCAGCCCAACCCCCACTGGGGGTTGTTTAGCACTCTAACAATGGACAAGCACTCCTTTCCTCCCTTAAATGTCATCCACCATGGCTTTAGGATCAAGTGCATCACACTACCTCATCCACATCTCCCTTCCTGATCCTTCTCAGAGACCACTCTTCCGACAGCATCCTCTCTCTGGAGGTGAACTCCTTACTGCTAAGAGGGGCCCTAGAGCAGGTCCCTCCAGACTGTCAAGGGATGGGGTTCTACTCAATCTCCTTCCAGATACTCAGAAAGAAGGGCCAATGGAGACCAATCCTGGATCTCTGCTGTCTCAATTGTTACATCAGCAAACCCAAGTTTCATATGATCACCTTAGCAGCCATCATCCCATCATTAGAAGAGGGCGGATGGTTTACGGCTCTCAATATGCAGTGTCGGGGAAAAGAAGACCACCTCTGTGATTTGATCAGACAGCCTGAGGCACCTTTATTGAATATACACCTGTGCACAGGCGGAGGCCAGCATGTCCCCCTGCAAGGGTTAGGCTGACCTGCCTGTTACAAATGTTACTGAGCTTATAAAGGTTAAAACCGCAAAACGTCACATAGATACAGCCTTATTTAGAATACAAATTGCTAATGCTGCAAAACATGACTAATATTTACCCTATGGCATACATATTGCTATTTAGCAAGCAACTCTCACACATTTTCCTATTTTCCTGTTATAATCTTTGCCAGTCAAGTCTGCGGTTTTACCGTTTTAGCACTTTTTCTGGAGTCTCGACAGCAGGGTCAGCTGTTATCAAAACAGATCTCCTGGTTCCCCTTTATCCACATCTAGTTCCTCTTTTGGGCCCTGACTACATCTTTCTGCCTCAGCATGCCCTTTATACAGTAAAACAAGCTAAGTTAAAGCTCTAAATTAGTTTTGCTCAAAGGCCTAGGGTCTAAGATAATAGGGGGGGGGGGTTATTTTCCCTAACAGTTCCCTCCTTTTTTGATGCCTTTACATTTACATGGCATCAAAACCCCTCACTGTGGTTATTAGTTTGGTCTTGATCCATAGAACAGGGATTTTCTATTTGTGGGAGAATAGTCCATGGTGATAATGTCTACCTTACGTATAGGGTGAAGAGCTACTGCTTGGGGCACAGTTTGAGGATCAGGTCTTGAGCAGAGGTACTGAGGGTAACAGGTTTTACAACAACAGCAACACCAAAACAAGATTCCCACAGGCATGAATATTCCAGTTTCTAAAATAACCCACATATACCATGGGCGTTGGGTTGGGTGGAGGACTTTCATAACCTGACAATAGAGATCTGTTTTTACACAAAGGGAGGAGGACATGTGTGCAGTCTAAAAGGCATTAAGTGTGTCGTTATATATATTTTCTAGGAGATATAGTTGTTGTTATATCTGTGAGATTTTTTGAATGCAGATAATAGAGATAATAGATTGCTAAAAGCTCTAAATTATTTTTGCTCAAAGGCCTAGGGCCTAAGATAATAAGGGGGGGCGTTATTTTCCCTAACAGCAGGATGTTTATTTTCGCATAGACATACATCTGGCCCATAGACAGCTCCTGAGGTTCACAATTGGCCCTCAGCATTTTCAATGCATCATCCTGCCATTCAGATTCATCTCTGCTCCAAGGGTCTTCACCAAAATTCTCCCTGTCGTGGTGTCCTATCTCAGGCATTTTTGGGTCTTTGTATTCCCCTATCTCGCTGACCGGCTCATAGCAGCACAGTCCAGAGACAAAATCTGGATCTCAATCTCTATGTTGCTCAGACTCCTTTCCTCCTTCAAAGTCAGCATCAGCATTGAAACATCAACTTTATATCTCACACAGTCTCTAGGCTTCCTGGGGGCCACCAACAATTCTAGTCACAGCACGAGCTTCCCTACCAAGGGGCAGATTCCAGACTGTGCAGGAACTCATAGCCAGAGTAGTCAACAGTCCCTCTGTCCCAGCCAGGACTTGCCTGTTCCTCCTTGCCCACATGACCTTGTGCACATAAGTCACCACCTTCGCTTTTCTTCACCTTCGCTGCCTCCAGATGTTGCTCCAGAGAGTTTCCTCACCTATGTGCCATGCTATGGACCTTATGCTGAGAGTCCCCTGAGATACTCTCCTCCCTCCAGTGGATGGACCCGTAACAGGTATGCATGGGGGTCCCCTTTCTCCCATCCTTCTTGGCAAGGATGATCATCACTGATCGTGGGTGAATGGGGAGCACACATGGGATGTAACATGACACTGGGAACATGAACCCCTCGGGAATCCAGGATGCACATCAACTTGCTGGAACTCAGGGCTGTATGGAAGGCATGCCATGCACTTCTCCCATCCATCTGTTCCAGTCATGTTCTTATCGTGTCAGACAACACCACCACTATTTGTTACATCAATGAACAAAGGGGGATGAAGTCAACTTGCTCTCTGCAGAGTCAATCTATGGAATTGGTGTCTGGCCCACAAGACTCTGTGTCTGCAGTCTATCGTCCGAAGACCCAGAACGTGATTGCAGACTCCCTCAGCAGCAGAATCATCACTGATCACGAATGGGGGACTCTGCCCAGAAACTTTTTTGCCTCCCTCGCCAACAACAAATGCAGCACATACTGCTTCAGGCGGCATAGTGGTCTCTACTCTCAGGGCGATGCTCTCATACTCCGCCAGTTGGACCAGATCAACTATGCCTTCCCCCTTTTCCCACTCTTGCCACGAGTACTCCACATGATCAGGCAGGAAAGTGCAATGGTCATCCTGATTACCTCATTGTGGCCCAGACAGTTCTGGTTTCCCAACCTTCTCTGCATGTCAGCCAGTCTCCCACTTCTCATTTCCACTTTCCCCAGGATACAAATGCAACACAATGGCAGGATCAGACATCCTAATCTGCAAACACTTCACCTCAAAGTGTTGTACTTGGATGGGCGTGTTCATCAGAAGTGCAAAACATCCTCTCAAGCAGCATGGAAGAGTCCACCAGGTGCTCTTACCAGGCCAAGTGGAAGTCCTTTGCATCCTGGGCCCAACAGAAAGAGCTGTCCCAAAAGGAGGTGGAGGTTCCTCTTCTTTTGGATTACCTCCTATCCTTGAAAGCATCTGATCTCACCCTCAACTCTTTTAAGGTCCAACTTGCAGCAACTAGCGCCTTCCACTCACCCAGGTAAGGACACTCGGTATGTACACACTGGTTGACTGCTAAGTTTTGAAAGGGCCTTTTCAGAACATTCGCACCTATGCAACCTATTACTCCTCAGTGGGAACCGAACCTAGTTCTATCAGCATTAATAAAACACCTCTTTGAACCTCTGGCTTAGTGTTCTATGACCCTCCTTTACATGAAAGTTGCCTTCCGAGTTTCTTTCACTTCAACGAGAAGGGTAGGTGAACTTGGAACCATGATGGCGGACCCTCCATTCACCACTTGCCATAAGGATAAAGTCTCCCTGGGCCTACATCCCAAGTTGCTGCCAAAGTTCATATCCCAGTTTCACCTCAACCAATCCATCACTTACCTTCTTTCTTCCTGAATCCTCATGTCCTGGAAGTGGAATGATGACTTCACCCCCTCGACATCCACAGGGCCTTGGGCTTCTACCTACGGAGGACAAGCTCAGTCAGGAAATCCCTTAGATTATTTATTGCAATAGCTGAGAGACTCATGGGACAGGTGATCTCCAAACAGAGAATCCCCAAGTGGATTTCAGGGTGCATTACACTACGCTATCAGTTGGCAGGACTGCCTCCACCCCCTGGCCATGAGAGCCCAGGCTTCCAACCCAGCCACCCTCCAAGATGTACCACTTCGGGGCATATGCCTAACAGCCACGTGGCGTTTAGTACATACTTCTCCTATGCATTATTCCTTGGTGCAAGACTCTGTGATGGATGCCTCATTCGGTGCAGCTGTCCTGTGCTCAACTGTTCCATCCTTTCCTCACACAATCCTCTGACTTAGCAACAGCTTGTTAGTCACCCTCAGTGGAATACAGTAGGAACAATCTCTTGAAGAGGAGGAGGTTACTTTCCTATTACTGGAGGGTCTTGGAATATGTGGTCCCTATTTGTATTGCCCTGCCTGCCTTCCTCTTCCTCTGCTGCAGATCTCTTGGATTTGCTGTGGAGAAGGCACTGGAGACGCAGTCAGTCTGTCCTGCCCCTTATCTCCTCAGATGAAACCATGAGGTGAATTGAGCACATGGATGGACCAACGGACATTACATTACACTGTTTTCAAAATCTCCGCCCCTGGGCACATGATTCACCTGGGTAAACCCTCAGTGTAATGCAGATAGGGACCACACATCTCGAAGAACCTCTGGTTACAGGTAAGTAACCTCCTCCTACTCACTCCTCTACTTCTTCTTCTTCTAGTGATGATCCCTATTGTATTCCACTGAGGGTGATTAAAAAGCAATGAGAGGAGGGTGCAAGGATGAGAATGGAATGGTTAACAAACTAACATTGGGCACGAGGAGCTGCCCAGAGAGACAGTTTGTGTATACACAGGGTTGGATGAAGCAAGACATGGAGCTATGACAATTTAAATCAGTGGAGCATCTGCTTCGTAATAGAGAAGAATAATGACTTTCCCTGTTCTGTAGGGACTGCTTGTGTGTGTGTCGAGAGCCTTGGATGAAAGGAGTTTGTCACAGTCCACGGTGGCCCTGGTTGTAACAAACAGTGCAGTCAAGTGACTAGCTGGACCTGTGGCTAGACACCTGCCACAGCCTGCTGTTGGAGCATAGTTTGATCCACAAGAAGAAATTACCATCATTTACAAGCTCTACTGCGCTTACAGTCTCTGCCCTGAGGTGACCTGCCAGTCGTAAAATCCTGCATCTGGGACTGTGAGCGCATATGTGGCAGGAGGCGGGATATTGAAATCATCCCATTGTCACACATTGGTGTTTCTTCTAATGGAAATACATTTCAAGAGCCACTGCTCTCAGAGGATCCATAAACGCAGAATGTGAACTCTCCAGGATGTCTCTGCTGCAGCCATGGTCTGATGCTGTTTTCAAAGCTGCATATAGTACAGAGGCGCAAACAAGGAAATAAACAAAACACCATCTTTATTTAAGCTGTTTGAAAACAAAGGGGGTGGAGAAAGCGGAAGGTTTCAATGCTTCCCAAGTGGAGACCCTGGTGGGTGCAGTGGGCTTGGGGCACAGGGGTGCCCATTTTTCTGTGGTCCCCCAATTGCCTGAGGCCCCTGGGCACGGGACCCACTGGCTGACTGGCTTATCTGCCACTGCATAGCAGCAGCTGAGTTCAGCTTCCTCGTGTGGGTTGCGTCTGAACCGGAAATACTGACAATTGGCTGGCTGGGTTCCTCGCTGGATATTGCAATGACTTCATGGGCAAAGCATCCTAAGTCATTACCACAAGCAGAAGGTGGCTCCGTTGGCACTGGCTGTCTGGAATTGACATTGTGGTCCAGAGCTCACATTGGGATGTCTCCAGCTTGCTGCCGCAATGTGGGTACTTCTTTGAGACTGGTGTTTGAGTGACTGTAGAGTGCTTGACCACAGACAGAACATGGAAGAGACAGACAAAAGCCTGGCCCAAGTAGCTTACAATCTACACAGACAAATGGTAGGCACTAGCTCAGACTCTCAAAGCCCTGATCGTGGGTTCATCAGACAGCAGGGCAGCAGCTTGTAGCAGACAAAATCCAAAACTGCTGTAAATAAAGAGAGCCCAATTCTTACCCTGCGGAGAGCTTTGGCAAAAAGGAATTAAAACCTTTACAGCCTTATTGATCCATCCTTTCTGAAAGCAAGTTTTGTAAGAGCTGAGGCATTTTCATTCTGAATCTGGTACCCCCTCAGAATGGCTTGCAGGGTGTATTAGCCAAGAATGGTTTCAAGCTGTTCCCTTTTTCATTTTGTGTCTGTTATATCCACAGATATGATTCAGACCAGCCCTACCTTACTGTGTTCTGTTCCATGAATCGGCTTTGGAACCTGAGGCCTCCCCTCTCCCCCCTATTCTCAGAGCTCAGTAAATTTATACTTAGGGGAAAGCATCTCCAGAAATAAACTTTTCTTTGATAGGATGCTGCAGGCCAAAGAGGAATAGGAAGGACAAAGGGAGAAGTTGTGGATCTGTGTCTAGTACCATCAGTGTCTCTCTCAACTGCTAAAGAAGATGATTTCCTGTCTGATTAGACACACTGCAGCGCTTCTGCAGCTCAGCTCTCTGTGATCAGTACACAAGGCAGGCACTTTGCATGACTGCATCTCGTCTCTTTGGTCATTCAGTCACCGCTTTTCTCAGAGCCCGTTGTGCTCCACAGGAGACATAGTGACTGGGAAGCTGTTCCAACTAGATACCGCTTCATCGTCTTGTCTTCTGCACTGTGATGTAAAATCACATCCATCCCATCTCTCAGGAGCAAATGTTTGGGGCCAGCACTTGCTGGGAGTGGCATATGCAGACCTACAGGAAATCATTCCTGCATGGGAAGAGAGAAGCGCAAACAAGCATCCTTGACCCAATCAGGAAGGCAAAGAGATGCGGCACCTTATAGACTTTCCACTACATGCATCCGACGAAGTGGGTATTCACCCGCGAAAGTTCATGCTCCAAAACGTCTGTTAGTCTGTAAGGTGCCACAGGACTTTGCTGCTTTTACAGATCCAGACTAACACGGCTACCCCTCTGATACTTTAAATCACCTACATCTTTACAAATGTCATTGGTGGAATAGAACTTTTGTAAATCAAAATTAAGCTAATATAGAATCATAGATTATTAGGGTTGGAAGGGACCTCAAGAGATCATCTAGTCCAACCCCCTGCTCAAAGCAGGACCAATCACCAAATGGCCCCTCAAGGACTGAACTCACAACCCTGGGTTTAGCAGGCCAATGCTCAAACCACTGAGCTATCCCTCCCTCCCAATCATACATGTATGGGGAAGTGTCAGTATGGGAGTGGTACCTGCTAACCCTTCTGAAAGATGAATGGCGTGAACTGTTATTCAAGGATTGTAAAACCATTAGAATTAGAGTATTTGATCTTTATGTAGAACCAGTAGCTCTTTAACCTTTTGCATCTGCCTCTGAGTGGACTATACGGTGGAAGGACCAATGGAAATTGAAATTTGGGAATCAAATTAAGGTTTTGGAATAGATAATTGGCTGAACTTGTGAGGCCTTTTCTTCAATTTGATGGCATTTCTCTGTTTTGCGGTAATGTGATAACTTTTGAACACTGCCTCAGATCAATTCCAAAATTCCGGGAAATATTTTACGAATCAGTCGGCAGGACCCTATTTGTTCTGGTGAAATTTGGAAAACTGGAAGGAGGAAATGGGGATACATGAAGCCACTGGCATGTGGTTAGTAGACCCAGCAGCTTCAGCTAGCATTGGACCACCTAACAGACTCTTTCTCCTTCTCTGTGAAGGGTTCATAGCTATGGTAGGGGGAGTTCAGTTAGGACACTAGAAATAACTGGGAGGAAGCAGTGCTGAGAAAAGCTTCCCCGGTTGGGACTAGCTTCTGAAATTAGGCAGGAGAAAATAAAATTGACCCTGAAGCTGGAAACTAGATGTAATGAAAGTTGGAGGAAACAGGAGCCAAGCTGATGATCCCCACCCACCTCCAAAGAGAGGAAAAAGCAGGCACTTCCCTTAGTGCTACCAACTCCCATTATTTTATCTCAAGTCTTGCCAAATTTGTGTTTTTCTTAACAGCCCCATTTCCTCAAACCATGTGAATACCTGAGAATCTCGCCTTCTGGCCTCATGGTTGTGGAGAAAAGTTTGAAGTAAAACACCAGATGGCAAAGAAAAAGACCCAGAATTTATTATTTTAAAAGTTGAATGATTTTTAAGCCAGTCTTGTGGGTTTTGCAGGGACTGACTTGTGACTTTTGAATGCTTGGGATTGTTGATGCTGTTTCCTCTCCCCCTGAAGCTCTGAATTTTGTGCCCATGTGAAGCTCAGCAGAAGTGAGAGTCCCAGACCATGCTGTAGTGCCTGGAGTAAAGGAGGGTTTGCCTTGCTTTACCAACCCAGGATAAGGATTGCAGTGCCTCTGGCTACAGAAGCAAGCAGGAGGACTGTGTAAGTCTGAATGTGAGGGGCAGGAACAAAAGGAGAATAATTCTAAGACAAATATTCAGTCTAGGGAAGACTGTATATTGTAATAAAGTAGCACTCCTCTGACTTGTTTCAGGGGTATTATTTTGTCAACACTGCTGTGTCAGCTTGACATAAGGCAGCTTACGTTGACCTGATTATCATAGAATATCAGGGTTGGAAGGGACCTCAGAAGGTCATCTAGTCCAACCTCCTGCTCAAAGCAGGACCAATCCCCAGATTTTTTACCCCAGTTCCCTAAGTGGCCCCCTCAAGGATTGAGCTCACAACCCTGGGTTTAGCAGGCCAATGCTTGAACCACTGAGCTACCTCTTCCCCCTAAATCATAGATTATTAGGGTTGGAAGGGACCTCAAGAGATCATCTAGTCCAACCCCCTGCTCAAAGCAGGACCAATCCCCAAATGGCCCCTCAAGGATTGAACTCACAACCCTGTGTTTAGCAGGCCAGTCCTCATAGCCACTGAGCTATTCCTCCCCCTCCCCCCATCATTATGTCAGTGTCTACACTACAGCTTTGCTCCCGCTGAGTAGGTGCCCTGCTACACTGACGTAACTCCATCTCCACGAGAGGCATAGAGCATATGTTGGTGTAGTTATGAGACACAGTGTCTGTGTAGACACTGTTACTTACACCCGCTGTTGGCTGTCTTGTCAGTTTCGCAGCAGGGGCAATGAAATGGACAAGAAAGCTGGGCAGCTAGAGCCCAGCTCCCCTCTCTTCTCCAGCTCCCCTGGAGAGCTGGGCGGCTGGACCTTGCTTCCGGCTGGGAGTGCTGACTGTCTCTTCAATTTCATGGCTCCAGCGTTGACAAGGCTCACCAGCTCCCTGCAGGGAGTAGGTGGGGGGAGGGTCTCAGAAGCTGGAACATCTGGACCCCACTTCCTGGGGTCAAGACACCATGGGCAGCTTCCCCCTGCTCCTGGCAGGGAACAGGGAGACATGAAACCCCAGATGGCTTCCCGTAGCTCCCAGCAGGGAACAGGGAGGTGAGAAGCCCCAGGCAGGTTCCCCCTGCTCCCAGCGTGGAATGGGGAGCCGAGAGGGAGGGGCAGCCCACCGGGACCTCAGGAGCCTGCAGCCAGACTTTTGGCAGGGAGCTGAGACCAGCCTTCAGCTCTCCACACTGCCCCTCTTGGGTCGATGGAAGCGCTCCTGAGGAGGACGCGTACCACCGTCCCAAGGAGGGTAGTGTGAACATGCACCACCGCAGTCAACCTAATATAGGTCGACTTAAGTTTCTAGTGTAGACGTACTCCAAGAAAGTTACCCCATGATAATGGGGTGAGGGTGGAGGAGGAGATTAATTTTTCCATTTACTCTTGGAAAACTCAGGACATTTGCTAATTTTGTAATGAATAAGTAGTTGTTAGATGATAGTGCTCTAATCATTCATTTATCTTCTCTCTGTGTTGGTGGGGGAGAGAGAAAGAGGACATACACAAACAGAGAAAGGGCTTTTACGGGATTGATTTCAGTTAAAAATGTAGCTTTAACCCATTTCTTGCTCTGCTGCACCCGTAGTGTCTTGAAACCTTTTAGCTCTGGCAAATCAATCAGCATATCTCTACGGTCTGTTCAGTAAATAACATATGCAGTGTTAATCCTGCAATATGACAGAGTATCTGCTCTGCAGTGTTTATGAAAGTATTATCTGTCGTTTTGTGCTGGCCTTGTCTCAGCTGCTGTAACAGTGTTTGTGTGTAATGTACTTTCGCACTCCCATTGTGTCTGCGGGTGCTCGGTGAGAGGGGTGTGTATGTGAGAGAGAGAGAGCGCGCTAATACTTTCATACTCACTGTGCTGACGAGATAAATGGAATTGCCAGAGGGTTACTAATATCCTTTAAAAGGAGAAATATTCTCTTTCCCTAAGGGATGTGTAGAAAATTAGAGCAATTATGTACGTATCATGAACCTCTGTATCTAAGGGAGCAGGAAAGAGGGCCAGGGAGTAACGTGAGAGGAACAGGACAGAGAGTTCCTGCTCATGCTCCAAGCTGCATAGTTGGATGCAAATTTGGGAGGGGAGTAGAGGGAGTTGGCAGTATTTGTCTTATGCATGTTTGCTAACAAAATGAGAAACAAGCAAGATTTGTTTGCGTAGGTCACAGGACTGCAGAGGATATTAACAGGCGTTCTAGTTCTACATGGAGTGGCTTGGAGCAGAACTCATTTGCAGGGCCGTAGCAACAAAGAACGTGGCCCCCTCCGAACATATGTCCGGGGCCCCTTACCGAAAAAGTCAACGGGATATTTCGATGACTTTGCCGCGTCTGAGATCACAAGATTCCAAGTGTGAGCTCCACATGGTACATACAAGGCACGGTCATTTATTTCTAGCATGCGGGCTTGAACTCCTTTATTCTTTCCTCTCATATTTGCGCCGTTATCATAAGCTTGGCCTCTCATGTCAGCAATGTCTATTCCTAAGTTGTTTGCCTTTTCAAGAAACGCTTCCAATAAGCCCTCGCCAGTTGTATCATGAACATTAAGAAAACCAACAAACGCTTCACGAATATTGACACCATCTTCACCGTTGCATTCAACAAAGCGTAACACCACAGACATCTGTTCTTCATGTGACACGTCGGGAGTACAGTCCAAAATAACTGAATAATATTTTGCTTTTTTAAGCTGCGCTATGTTGGCCTCTTGAATGTTACTGGCAACAAGTTGAATCAGCTCGTTTTGGATCTGTGGACTGAGGTACTGAACATGTGTCTCTGCCTTCTTAATCCTCTGTAAAAGTTCGCTGAGGACAGTATCATACTTTGCAAGCAATTCAAACAGTCCCAAAAAGTTGCTATTCGAAGGATCGCCGAGCTTTTCATTACTTCCTCGAAATGCCAAGTTTCTTTCGGACAAGAAAATAACGACATCAACCATGCGTTTGACAACATTTCTCCAGAAATCTCTTTCTTTCAGAAAAGCCTGCAATTCGAGTTGGTCAATAGATGTACGGTTTACTATGCCTGACCGAAGGTCAAACCATTTCACCATACAGTCTTGATGACCTTTGCCTGTTTCATGCTGCTGAAGTCTTTTTGACAGTGCTTTCCAAGCAGATGTTCCACGACGTAGCGGTATGTCGCCAGTGCCAAATAATTTACAACAAAAACAAAAAATGGCATCTTTCTGAACTGAGTACATTAACCATGAATGTCTTATTTTCTCGCCATTTGCCATGGTTCGATAGAAATGAGTACTTGTGAACCTCCGTCTTTCCTCGTTAAATGGAAATTCGTAACTTTCATTCTGCTGCGGTGGGCCACGTGCAACAATGTCACACACTTGCCTGTCCGATATTATAGACGGCCAATCTCCTGGATCATCAGTCAGTGGTTCAGATTCAGATACTTCTTTCCCGGCAGCAGCTGGAATATCTGTCACAGTTTGTTTGGTAGAACAACTGGCTTCACCTTCGACCTCACTTGAAGCACTTCTGGATACTTCTGGATACGATTCGTCGCTGCTAGCGCTGTCCGTTTCATGTGCCTGTACCTGTACGTTGGATTGCAGCGCAAAATACGTTGACAACTTTGGAATTTTCTCAAGTTCCTTCTCGGCATCTTTTGCTGCCTTTCGTTTACTAGCTCCGCTCTTATACATTCTCTTAGACATCACAAAGCACGCTTCTGCGTTGGAAACGATAAAAAACTAAACAACTAAATTAATAACATTTATCCGCCGACCGCCATTATGAACGCAAATACACATTCTTTGAATGGGTCCAACTAAAATTCGAACCTGGCCGACAGACAACTGAGGTAGCCAATAGCATTATGATGTATCATAATGACTTCAGGGTTTTGTCAGTAAAACCGACATGGATTGTGCAATAGCGTCAATAAATGTCACTTACCTAGTTATACCTTACATTTTCTTTGCCACTTTCAGGGGCCCCCTTCCTTGTGGGGCCCCCTCCGGTTGGAGGGTACGGAGGGCGCTCGCTACACCTCTGCTCATTTGCCACGTATGCAAGAAGTGCAGTTTCTGTCCAGTACCGTGTCTTGGTGTAGCATGTCTAACAGCATTTCTGTAACTGAGAATGAAAGTAAAGGTGGCTTTTTCTGTTAATGCCAATTGATTTTTCCTTATTAAACAGCTTTCTGCTGCAGTCCCTGCCGCTCTGTAACTGGAGATGCCCTGCTTGCCAGTGTCAATGAAGTTAGTCTATTTTCCACCTGTAAATAATGTTTTAGTGTTTAATGCAATTTATCTTCACTGAAATTTCAGAAGATGTCAACACTAAAACATTTGCTTTCAACATAATAAACTGGAGACATTGGCAGGCACTGCTGAGCAGTGGTCGTTGTCAAGAAACATAAATATTTTTAAATAATCTAATACAGCAGCTTGTGCTGGGGAAAAGGTTGACTAGATGCAGTATGAAAGAGCTCACCACTATTTGTCAGATGACCTTTTGGTAAACAAGAGAGAAATCGGTGCTGCACAGTAAATGCTCTTGAAATGGAGTATGCTCTCTAGGTTCCTACTTCTGGGTCTCATTCCCTGACTTAACTTCAGAAGCTAATAGTCTTAACAGGTAAGGTTTAGAACCGGCTGTGATAAACTGGTGCACTGAGGGCTTTACTTGCCTAGAATAGTCAAGTTTCCTTTTCTCTTGAGCATGCTGGGAGGTGTCATCGATTTATGCGTCTGCCTAGGAAAACATTTCTCTGCTTCCAGGGCTTTGATTGCTCCGTACCATCTTTTCTTCTTGCCTCTCTTTTTTACTTTTCACACAGTTTTTCATTTATTTCAGGGCTGTACTGTTTTACATACACAAACATGCAGTATGCTTTGCAATTATGTTATAAATCATCCTGCATTACCTGAGGTGGTTCTGCTCCTCCGGAAAGTGAGAAGGATGCTCAGGGCTTGGCTACACTGGAGAATTGCAGCACTGGTGGTGGGTTTACAGCGCTGCAACTTACCGTCCACACTTGCAAGGCACATACAGCGCTGCATCTCCCTGGCTGCAGCGCTGGCTGTACTCCTGCTCTGCCTGGGGTATAACGATTGCAGCGCTGCTCCGCCAGTGTGTCAACCAAAAGCGCTGTAATTGGTCTCCAGAGGTATTCGGAGGTATCGCAGAATGCCTGTTCAGCTACTCCCAACAGCGCTGCAAATGCTGCAAGCGCTGGTAGCTGTCAGTGTAGCCACACTGCAGCGCTTTCCCTACACAGCTGTACGAAGACAGCTGTAACTCCCAGCACTGTACAGCTGCAAGTGTAGCCATACCCTCAGGCTGCTTTCCTTCAGCCTCTTCCCCCAGAGAAGTAAATAACCAGCCTTGGAGTGCCAGGAGAGTCTTACTGAGGCAAATGGAGAGACTCTTCTTTCATTTTCTTCTAAGTGGTGTCCCTGTCCTGTTTCCTCTGCCCCCTCCCCCACCCCAATGCTAGTCTGTCTTTTCTTCCACATGCTTGGTGAAGGTGCAAGGAGAGCCAATGCAGGTAGGTCCAGATTTGTAAAAGCAGGTCAGTGCTGCAGCAGTCAGGATTGCAGTGCTGAACTGATTGAGGAGCTGAGATCTCATTTTCAAAAGTGATTTAGGCCCTTAGGAATCTAAACCTCATCAACAGTCAATTGGAGTTTGGCTCCTAGGTATTTGTGAGATGTAGGGTCCTAAAATAGTTTAGGCATTGTAAGGCTGAGCACAGCAACACTTAAAGACTTGTATAAATATGGGCTTTGGATGGGAGTGACAACATGTAAGAATGCAGGTAAAGTGGCCATTTGAGAGCTGGCTCTGACTACTCCTCCCAGAGTTAAAAAGCCAGCACCCAGAGGGGAGCATGCCAGGAGAGGCTGTGCATAGAGCTGCAGCACTTCCCTCTCCTTGTGGCTAGAATACAAACACCCAGTTTAATTTGATTCAGATTACTGTGACTCCAGAGAGAAAAGCCCAGTTACATTTCTACAACACTGACAAATTCTCCTTCAGTGCATTGCTATCTCAATAGCTGTTCAGAAATACTGTGTCCATAAAAAGTCTTTGAGAGGAACTCATCATTACTGCATGTCAGCGAGGAGAAATCTGCAGAGCCAGCAAGTTCCCTTCCGATTACGTTAAGTGATACTTTCTTTGGCTGTTTTGAAAAGTGAGGTATCAGATTAATTTCTGGATTAAAGCAATCTTTTTGTGAACAGATTTAACTAGGCTGCTCGAAATCTTTGTCTTGCATGAGGGAAATAACATGGGTGATAGCAATATTAGTCATTTATTGCCTAAGAAATGGTGTTGGTTATGTTTTTATCAGACAAAACTGAAGAGGCCCAGGAAGGATTGGCAGCCAGTCCTGCAATCTCCATTATTTAGGTTGAGAAGGACAGATGTGCCCGCTGGAAGGCCAGGGTGCACTGAACGAACATCCTGTCGTCATTTAGGGGACGATCCAGCGGGTAGCAATCGATCTATTGCAGATCTATTTTATCGTGTCTAGTGTAGATGCGATAAAATCAATCCCCGATCGCTCTGCCATCGACTCCAGAACTGCTCTACGGCAAGAGGCAGGAGCGGAGTCGACGGGGGAGCGGCAGCAGTCGACTCGTTGCCATCCTCACGGCCAGGTAAATCGACCTAAGATACGCCGAGTTCAGCTGCACTGTTTGCGTAGCTGAAGTTGTGTATCTTAGATGGACTGCCCGCACCCCTCCAGTGTAGACCAGGCCTTAGAAAGCTCTCATGCAGACTGATATTCCTTGCTGAGAAGGAATATTAGTCAACTAGAGTCTATCTTCCAGTAGAACGAACAGGGTGCCCTGGAGTCCTTGAGATAATGAATGGAGCATGTTTAAATGAGACTTCTTCCTACAATGCCCTTTACCTTCAGAGGACAGAAAAATGAGTTACTAGACAAGGGAGTTTTTCCCTACCGCACTTTCCCCCTGCACACACACACACACATCAGAATGATTCCTGAATGTTTTGAAGTCACCATGCCGCCACATCTTGACTGGAATCTGCACATGCTATAAATCGTACCTCTTGTAAACTCCACTGAGTAAGTGCTGGAGTTGCTGCAACATGTACTGGAAAAGAATGCATCAAACAACTTGCTCTGTTCCCACACAAGAACTGTTGATAGCTTAGGACATGTCTGTACTTGGGAAATTTTCTAACACAGTTAAAAACTGACCCAGTTAAATCAACTGTAAATCAGTTAAAGACAAAGCGTACACCTTGTAGTGGGTGGTTTAAGGTATTCTGGCCTGTGTTTACCAAACAGGTTTAAAGACCAGCTGAAAATGGGTGTATGCTATAGCTGTAACCAGTTTTAAAATTGGTTGATGGGTTGGAAGATTTCCCCAGAGTAACCATGCCCTCAGAATGTAGGTTGATCAAGTGTATTTCCTCTCATCACAACACTGGAAAAGCAAGGCAAGCATAAATTAAGGCTACATTCACAGTATCAGTCTCCGAGAATTAGCACTGCTGGCATGACACACACCATCACCTCAATACCCTCTCTAATGTCAGTACAGGCACACATCAAAAAATGACAATCACACTGCAATGCATAACTTTAACTCCAGGCTTCCAGCACGGTATAATTTGATGATTTAAAGACAGTTACAATCTTTGCATTCTCATGTGGCATATACTACCACGCACAGGGAGTACACACTGTTTATTACATACTCAAAATGTCTGACCTTGTCAGGACATAAACTTTTACATACATATTATATATTGCAAAAAATTAGGTCAGCTATACAGTACACATTACTAAACTAAACCATACACAGATATTAATGAGATGTAGAATCATACACTATCAAGGTTGGAAGGGACCTCAGGAGGTATCTAGTCCAATCCCCTGCTCAAAGCAGGACCAATACCCAGACTGATTTTTGCCCCAGATCCCTAAATGGCCTCCTCAAGGATTGAACTCATAACCCTGGGTTTAGCAGGCCAATGTTCAAACCATTGAGCTATCCCTCCCCCCACATGGGTTGTATTATGTGTAGCCAAAATATATTCTGTGATGAAATAACAGATTTAATATGTCAGAGTTGAGGTTATGAGTGACTATTTTTTACATAGTCAAAGAGATTCTACTACTCCTTTTTAAAACTAGTTCTGCAGACACAGTGCAGGGAGACTGTATTCTGCCATAACTCCTTGGAAGCAAATTATGAAAGTTGTACCTAAATAATGAAATCCATCCTTTTCTGCTGCAGGGGATGAACTTATTGGACCATCTCTTTTTAAAATATATATTTTTTTAAGTTCATGAGGTTATTTTTCTGATTAGGATAATATGGAAACTGACACTGGACTGTGAGATCACAGGATCTGCTCTTTAGCAAGATGCACTGGTTCCTGAGAACAAGAAGCTTAGAATTGGAATGATAATCTTTATCTCAAATTAATGTTTTATCTTAAACTTTTTGAGATTTTTCTAGTGTACTGTGCTGAGAAACATGTCTGTATCTTTCTTTTAAGTTTCCGAACCCTACCTGGGTCATATTGCTGAGTATATCAGAGTAAGGATGTCATTTCAGGGATTAATATAATCTGTTGAGAGAACTGATTTCTTCAAGAGATTATGATATTTCTATAAGTATGGCGGGAAATACTGTGTTAGGGCAAAGGACAGAAAAACACCCATGTTTTATTTGTCTCTTCTCAGAGCCTCCATGGCTTTAGCATGGTGATATCCTTTCAGTTTGCCAAAAGAACAGGAGTACTTGTGGCACTTTAGAGACTAACACATTTATTTGAGCATAAACTTTCGTGGGCTACAGCCCACTTCATCAAAAGCATAGTTAGCTGTCCTCCTGCAATCTCTAACTCTGTTGGAGCTACCCATGTGAATTCAGTTATAACAAAGGAAGTTTCCTGGGCTTCTAGCTTTGGGGATTAGTATTAGATTCTTCACACCCACTTGTTGGAGAGAATGATTATGCACTTGGCTTACTGCATTACCAGGGTGTGTTCACCTTTTTCATAGATTCCCAAGCCAGTAGAGACCATTATGATCATCCAGTTTGACCTCCTGCATAGCAGAGGCCAGAGAACTGCCCCCAAATAATTCCTAGAGCAGAGCTTCTAGAAGAACATCCAGTCTTGGCTTAAAAATTGCCAGTGATGGAAACTGCACCAGAACCCTTGGTAAATTGTTCTAATGGATAACTACTCTCACCACTAAAATTATTTCCAGTCTCTGTTGGCCTAGCTTCAGCTTCCAGCTGTTGGGTTGTAGTAGGCTTTTCTCTGCTAGATTTAAGAACCCACTGTTAAATATTTGTTTCCTATGTGGGTATTTACAAACTGTAATCAAGTCACGCTATACCCTTCTCTTTGTTAGACTCAAAGAGCTTAATCTATTTAGTTTATCACTAAGTGTTATGTTTTCTAATCCTTTAATCAATCTCATGGCTCTTTTTTGAACCCTCTCCAATTTATCAACATCCTTCTTGAAATGTTGGGCAAAACTAGACAGTATTAAAACAGCAGTCACACCTGTGCCAAATACACAGGTAAAATAAACTCTCTACTCTTACTCGAGAATCCCCTGTTTATACATCCCAGGATCACATTAGCTCTTTTGGCCACAGAATCACACTGAGAGCTTATGTTCAACTCATTATCCCCAAATCGTTTTCACAGGCCACGTCTACGCTACAAAATTGTGTTTACCTACATCAGCATACAGCCACTGCAGTTATTAAATTGCTTGTGTGTGCACACGTGGCTCCTTGTGTTGGCAGTGTGCGACCTCACCAGGAGCGCTTGTATCGATTGTATTGTCCATGTGGAGCATTGTAGGATGGAGCAGTGCAATGTCTGTATTGACACTGCGTTGACCAGATTACATCAGTGCCACACCACTCATGGAGGTAGTGGTACTAAATCTGTGTTGAGAGGCACTCACATCAGCGGGAGCGAAATTTTAATGAAGATGCTTCAACGGGTAGGTCGATGCAAGGTAATTTACTGTGACTTAACTGCATAGGGTAGCCCAGGCCAGAGTCACTGAAAGTCACTTTTGTAGTGGTAATAATTATAGGTGGTAATGCAGCCTCAGTCTGCCTCCTTTGCAATTCAGTTGCTGCTGCTTTGAATTGTTGTGCTCCTCCTGTTCTGTGCTGCTTCAGGGAGTAGCATCCTTCATTTCAGACATGATACAGTTGGCCATTGGACAGTATAAGCTGAAGTAAATCAGCAAAGTCCTTATTCAGTGAATCACCACACTACCCAGAAGTTGTGTACCTTCCTTACGGCTAGGCAGATTCACTGCGGGCACTGTGATGTCAGGTGAATGACAGAGCATGTTTCTCTATGACGTGGCAGTGACATTCCTTGCTGACTTTGACATGTGATGGGATTAATTAAGTACATGTTGTGAATACTTTTTGGGAACTTCCTGTTTAAATGCCAGTTAAAGGATTTTGCTTATGGGCCGAGTGACTTCATGAAGTGACGATGATTAAATATTATCAGCTACTATCTTGGCAAGGACACAGTTAGTTTGGTATGCAACTCAAATGCTTTCAATGGGCATTGCATGCAAATCCAGTAGACCAGAAGAGCAAGCTTTCTTTTTAGGCCCCAACTCTGCCTCATTTATTTGAAAGTGATTCTGAAGGGACTCGACAGTGTCTCGTTTGTGATGTGGAAAGGAGCTGCTGGTTGAAGCCAAATGCACTCTATATATTTTTTTCCCTTGAGGCACGTACAATGATTGTCTCTTTGGAGGGCTCTAAACTCTACTAGATGAGCCTGCTAATCAGTTCCCAAAGCCGCATGGGTGAATGAAGACAGATGAAGAATGGGAATCTGTTACCTTCAGGGAACTCCAATTAAAGGAATGTAATGTCCCTTGTTAACGGCAGTGAAAGCATAGTTTAGCCGTCCAGTTGAAATCTTCCTGAGTATTTCTGGGGCACCTATTGCTGAACAATGTGAGTGCCTTACATAGTAATTAAGATTTGCACAGCATTGTCTGCCATGAAAACGGTCCCACATTTTTCCATTAATTCATAATAAGGTGACAGTCACACACAGAGTAACAGTTTTTAATTACCGTTCTTCCTCGCCCCTCTCTGCGTTTTCTGTGTTGGCTCCTGGTTAGGTTGGCGAATGTCAAGTTTATGTTGTTGTTAGTGCAGCAACCTTTGTAATAATGGAGCTATGATACAATGGGCTCTCTGTTTTGGAACTTATTAATAAATGGAGAGAAAAAATTCCTTAAGAAGAAAGACAGGAGAGGGGGCAGCAACTTAAATGCAGCTATTAAACCATATTACTGGGACCTGGGGTTTGTTCTAAATGGAGGAAAATTGGCAATGCAAATATTTCTAGTCACCAGTTATCCTTGATATAAATAGAAGAAGGTTGAACGTTTGCACTGTTAATATCAGCCGTGTTGAAAACCTTTTCTCAGCAGTTCATCAGCAGAGGGTTTGTTTTTTCCAATCTGTGTTTGTGTGGTTTATTAGGGGCGGGCGGGGAGGGGAGGAATGGGAGTGTGGCAACAGATTTAATGGGCTGTAAGAAGTAAAATTCCTGTGCTACTGTACAAACTAAGCAGCTGGAGCTGTGCTTACCTCTTGGTTTTTTTTTAAAAAAAGGTAAATAGCTATTATTTTCCTGCATTATAGCTCCTCTTTAGTTCTTCTTATTTCTCTTCCTTTTAGGAGTTAAGCTTGTGAACTCAAGCAAATAAAGAGGCAACAACATCTAAGGCCATGTCTATGCGCACAGCGCAGCAGCAGTACCGATACTGCAGCGTGTCTGGTGAAAACGTTCCATGCTAGCGGGAGGCATAAAAAGCCCACCTCCTCAAGTGGCAGAAGCTGTGTCAGCGGGAGAAGCTCCCCAATGACATAGCGCTGTGCATATGAGGGCCCATGCTGGTGTAACTTATGTTGCTGGGGGGGCCCACAACTGTGAGCGAGTTAAGTTCTGCCGACACAGGCTGCAGTGTAGATGTAGCTTTAGACACACACACACCAAGGAAAACCTGGATAGACAAAGCTTTTTTGTGAACAGAAACCTGAATGGTCAAGTATCTGCTTATAGCAGGTGCTTTCCAGTTCCGCTGTTTTCCATCTGCTGGTGTTCATATCTTAGCTGCATATGACTAACATTTCTTCTTAGTTTAGACTCAGGAATCTTTTCTGCTGAAGACATGCCCTCCAAAACAGGCGATTCACCACTTCTTTCTTTGCTTGTTGAGTTTTAAATGTTCTGATTGAATTGAGCCATAACAATCACCCATCCCCTCTTCTTTCATCTTTCTTTTCTGTTCTTTTCATTTCATTGCAACAGTTAGGATTGGAAAGCAGGCATCCCTTGGTGACAACAATCTGCTCAGTGCACCAAACCACACTTGCTCTCCTGCTGTGGAGCTCACTGTTGCCATCCCTCATGATTTTATCGTGAGTCTCGCAATATCTAGGATCTCGTTTAAAGCCCCAGCACCTAGAATCAAGCGATTACATGAGCATCTCAGCTATCATTTGAAATAAAAGGAAATTTCTAACCATACTGGTTACAGAGAAAAGCTTGAAAATGTGACCCCAGTGTCCCTAGAGATTCAAAATTCAGAAGTCAAATATTGATACCCCACATTTATATATTTTTTTTAAATCTCATGATTTTGCAGGGCTTGGGGTTTAGTGATTTTAGGAGCTGCCCTTTCTTCTGGCCACAGGTCCTGCTGACTATTCAACAGAGGATCCAGCTCAGCAGGCTGGGCGTGGGAAAGGAGCTTTCAAGGGCATTGTCTTCATAGCCACAAATTGGTCAGAGATCTTTTCAAAACACAAGAGGCCAGTGAGCTCATTTCGTAAACCCCAAAGGTCAGACCCGAGCAGCTGCAGTGAAGCTGTGAATTACGTATTCTCTTAACCACAAATCAGGGCCAAACTTTTGACCCTGGGACTGGTTTATATCAGTTTCAGTCTCACAAAGCAAAGGGGTAGGAACTTAAAAAATGAAAGTTGAGTTGATCTCTAACATCTCCAGGCCATAATGTGGAGAAGTTGGCAACGAGCTACAAAGGCCCCAGAGATCAGGTCTGATTCCTAGCTGGTGCTGTTGTGTTATATTTGGAGATTAAATTGATTTTTACTGGAAAATGTGTCTAAATGTAGTGTGTCTCTTTAGAACAACATTTGTGTTCCTCTGTATAGTCCTGACACTGTCCTAGTGCTGCAGTGGATGTGCACGCAGCGCTGTTATAATAATTCTTAGCACTTTGGCATCTATGGGAATTAAATTTGGTACAATTCATGGATGTGTGACAGTGCAACTAGTATCAGCATAATCAACATGAGTATGTGCAGCTTTGAGTCCCTCCTTCAGATTATGTACAGAATCAGAGTGCTCGTAATAGCTTTCTCAGTAATGTTTGCATATGCTGAAGGTGAAATAGGGTATTCTCTTCATCTGATACAAGAGAGAACCTCAGTGAAAGGGGACCTGTAGACTGGGTGACAGGGCAACAAAATGGCAGATGAAATTCAATGTTGATAAATGCAAAGTAACGCACATTGGAAAACATAATCCCAACTATGCATGCAAAATGATGGGGTCTAAATTAGTTACCACCACTCAAGAAAGACCTTGGAGTCATCATGGCTAGTTCTCTGAAAACGTAGTCTCAGTGTGCGGCAGCAGTCAAAATAAAGCTAACAGTA
The DNA here is from genome assembly GCF_003597395.2 of Chelonoidis abingdonii. Classification (NCBI taxonomy): domain Eukaryota; kingdom Metazoa; phylum Chordata; order Testudines; family Testudinidae; genus Chelonoidis; species Chelonoidis abingdonii. The sequence continues at coordinate 1,324,570 of NC_133775.1, forward strand.
TGTTATAAACTATTAGGAAAGGAATAGGTAATAACATTGAAAATATCATAACGCCACACCTGGAATATTTACCCCTTAACATACTGTGTGAACCCAATGAAATTACTAGGCAGCAGGTTTAAAACAAACATAAGGAAGTACTTCCCACAACGTCCAGTCAATCTGTGGAACTCGTTGCCAGAGGATGTTGTGGAGGCGAAAAGTATAACAGGTTTGAAAAAGAATTCTATAAATTCATGGAGGGTAGGTCCATCAATGGCTATTAGCCAAGATGGTCAGAGATGCAACTCCATGCTCTGAGTGTCCCTAAGCTTCGGACTGCCAGAACTTGGGACTGGATGACAGGGGATGGATTACTTGATACATTGCTCTGTTCTGTTCACTCCCTCTGAAGCATGTGGCACCAGCCACTTTCAGAAGACAGGATACTGGGCTAGGTGGACCACTGGTCTGACCCAGTGTGGATATTCTTGTGTTCTTATGGTTACTTTGTGAATACACGTGCACTCACAGTGTGATTCCTTCATGCCGACTGTATAACAATTACTATAAAAACATTCTTTAGCAATGATAAAGCAAACATATACTGAGAGAGGGATAAGCTGGTGGTTAGGACCTTATGGTCTTTCTGTGCTTGGTAATTAAGGAATCTGTATGTTAAAATTTTGCATGGGATCATTTTCGCCCTGTCTTCATATCACAATTCAGCAAAACATGTAGTTTGAAAACCATGATTACGTTATTTGTGTGGACTTCTACTCATCTTCCTTCCCAAACAAAGATTCACAGCAAGTGCTTTTCTCCAGTGGGATCATAGTGTTTTTGTTACTCTTTATTCCCAGCTGCCATGTCAGATCAGGCCACAGGTCCATCTAGTCCAGTATTTTGCTTCCACCCGCTTCAGAGCCCACCTAGGGGCTGCTCCAGGCACCAGCACGCCAAGTGCGTGCCTGGGGCAGCAAGCCATGGGGAGTGCTCTGCCAGACGCCCCGAGGGCAGCAGGCAGGTTGCCTTCGGCAGCATGCCTGCGGAGGGTCTGCTGGTCCCAGGGCAGCCTGCCTGCCATGGTTGGGTTGGCAAAATACCTAGAGCCGTCCCTGAGCCCACCACGCTCACATGAACCTGCACTTAGCTAAATATGTAAGGGTGTACGTGTGGGGAGATGATGATCTTCCCTTCTCACCTGTGGGGTGATCAGCTTAGGGTTGCCTCTCACCAGAAACAGTATATCAGCGGCTTTTTCTACTGTTGTACTATTGTCCTCCTTGGTAAATTCTTGATCTAATCTGTTTGCACCCTTGCCCTGGAGACATAGCGCCACCCCCAAGCATTTGCAGTTTGGACTGTAAATAGCAGGGTACCCATGGCAGACTGGGTAGCATCAGCGGAGGTGTGGCTTAGCCGTACCGAATACACACTGTGGCAAACTGCCAGTACTGTTATGCTGGGTCTCGTGCTTTCTCTTCTTTGGGGAAGGTTCAGGGCGCCATTGCTTGCCTCTGAGCCGGTATTTTAATTACCCCACTAGTGTCCTTGAGGAGGGGAGTGGAGAGGGAGGGACCTGGGCCCGCCCTCTTCTCCAGGTCCCAACCCAGGGGCCTTGAGGTTTGTGGTGAACCACTTGAACTAGCGGTTCCTTCCCCTGGGCTACTTCCCTCTCCTGCCTTTCATCTTGTGAAGGGGCTTCTTGTCCTCCGTCTACACAAGCCAGGTGCCCCTTACCTAGAGTTTTTTTGGATTTCTTAGCCCACCGCAGCACTCCTCCAAACTTTCCTTTTGGTCTCTCTTCAAAACTGTTCTCTTCTCCAACTCCTTCAAACTGCTCTCTGCTCCAGCCAAACCTTCCTGCTCCAACTCCCACACTATCTGACTGAAGCAGGGGTTTTTATCACATGACTAACTGCTGGTGCTCTAACCGGCTTCAGGTGCTCTAGTTAATCTGTAGCAAACCTTCCTCCCCTTGCAGGGAATAAGGCTCCCTGCTAACACTCTCCTGCTGCCCTCTGGCCATGCTGTTTCAGGCAGGTGTGTATTCAGCATGGTGCAGTCATGTGTTTGCTGCTGCCTGTGCTACCACGGCAATGCTACTATTTATCTTTGTGCTAGCGCAAGTATGTTTCTGTGAGCAGGAGACCCACACCCTTAACTTGCAGTGTAAACTGCAACCGGGTCCGCTTACTGGTAAGCTGCATCCTTCTGGCTGCTCTGGGGATTAGCTCCTTCCATGTGCAGCACCCTCTTCTTCCACTCATTTGCATGCCTCACCGCCTCTCTCTGCACAGCTTGGGGTGCTTCTCTTCATGGCTTGGCCCTCCGGCCAGGTCACTGGAGTCCTCCACAGTCTCACCGTACATGCTGTCTCCAGCCGTCTTTCCACTCATGCCCAGACTGAGCCACTTTCCTCAGTGGCTGGTAGGGGAACCCCAGACCTGCCCTCTACTCTGGGTTCCAGCTCAGGGATCCTGTAATTAGCAGCCAGGGTTTGCTCCATCCTAAACCTTGCTGCCATTTCTCTGAGCTTTTTCCTACACCCTCTCCCCCCATGTTTCCTTCCTTCCTTCTCTAATGTCCAGAAAGTGGCTACAGGCTCGCTCACTGCAGCCCCTCTCTACTGCCAGCTTCCTGGCTTTATCCTAGCCCCGCCTGTTCCTTCTCTGGGTTGCGGGCCACCTAATTCCCCTCAGCTGTGGCCTATTTGGTTAATTGGCCCATCCTAGCCTCATTAACCCCTTCTAGGGTAGTGTCGGGTGAACACCTCATCACATAGAAGTAGCTTCAGAAGTGACAGAAACCTAATAGACTTTCTGCTACATCGAGGAAGTTGGCCCTGTTCACTGACCCCTTCCTGTCAAACACAGAAGTCAGACATTCCCCTCTCCCATACACTTGAGGCGAGCGGCAAGAATAAAATCATCCTGCAAAAGCAAAGCGATCACAATCTAGTGGCCTTGCCCCTAAGAGCAGCTTTTCCATTGCTGCTTGCTGTGACTTGGCATATTCCCAAAGCCCAGAGGGAAAGGTAGGAATTGCCTGTTTAAACAGGAATAGCTGCAGATTTGCTTGTAATTTCGGGGGGGCGGGGCAGTGGGAAGAGTTTTAAGAGTCCATTAAGGCATGTGGTGACTGAGAGAGTCAGAGTGTTACTGAGCCGGTGAGGGGTAGAGAGAGGTGTGGTCCGGCACCCTGCCATTGCTGCTTTGAGAATCTTTCTGCTTTTAAAGCCTTATCTCCTGAATGGCGATTGAGTGACCCAGCGCAGGAGGGAGAGAAACACATTGGAGTCTGGCTGCACTTGGCCTCCGAGTCCCCATTTGGTTTCTTATGTAGGTGGACGGCCTGCCCTGTGAAGAGACGACATCAGGATTGCTGGGGTCATGTTTTGTGCATCTTGGTTAGATTTGCAGCTGTTGCCAGTCAGGTTAATGTGGACGCTGGTCCAAATGTTTATTACTGGAGAGAAAACCGCCTGGAATGTGGTGATTCAGATCAATCTCTAGTATAGGCCTCGACTCTGTGGGTGCTCCAGATTAGTGGTTGCTTGGCACCCACTTGCAGCCAGCTTCCCCTCTCCCCCACCCCGGGCCGTCCGGTGGCCCTGCCGATCAACTCCTTCCTCTCCCTCCCAGTGCCTTGGAACAGCTGTTCTGGGGTGTGCAGGAGGCACTGGGGAGGAGTGGGAATAGGGCGTGCTTGGGGGTGGGGCGGGTGGGACCTTGGGAAAAGGGGTGGAGTGGGGGCAGGGCCTGGGACTGAATAGGGGTTGAGCATCTCTGTGGAAAATTAGAAGCCGATGCCTGTGGTCTCTAGAGGTGTGTGACAGATCGAAGCGAGTGGGAGAAGGCAGATATATCAGCCCCGGCATGAGGAAGACCCTTTTCCCTATAAACTGAAAATAGATTACCTCAAATTAATTAGAGAGACACCTGAGTCCGGTGATCTTTAAAAATCCCTCTTCTGATGAGAGGAAGAGATGGCAGGAGAAGCAAACTGCAGCAGGGAGAGAAGGTCTCTCCTGGATGGAAGGCTGTCTGTTCTCCTTATAGGGAAGTTGACTGTTCTTTGATAAAGGACTGGTCACCAGCAGCCAGCGTAATAAGACAACACCCTGGAAGGAGGCAGGGAAAAGTATTCCTTTTTGTGCTGAGTTTGGGGGTTTTGTTGCTTTGCATCAGAGAATGACTCGGGCCTACCCTGAGGCCACCCTGTAACTATATTGAACAATCAACCTACGTGAAGAATAAAACCTGACAGAGCAGAATTGATTTACTCCAGGCCCTGTCCGCCACCTGAGGGAGAAACTCTGAAGCCAACGAGGCAAGTGAGGTGGCTTGACACAGTAGCTTTCTGATGGCATCACCAAAAATAGCCAATAAAATGAGACACTTTTGTTGCGCAAATAGGCATAAAAATGAAGCTTGCAGGTGGCCATGTTTTGGAGAAAGTGCTGTGGAAGGCTGGAGCAGCATCTGTGCCAAACGGGTTTAACATGCAAACCACAGATCCAGGTGTGGCCTGTGCACAGTTCATTGGCTTGGCATCATGGTTTATTTCTGGGAAGAGCAGAAATAAATGAAGGGGAGGGAAGTACAAAGCGCAAGAAACAGCAGCACAGGACAAATCGATTGAGACAGAATGTTTGTTAAATCGTGCGCAATATATTAATAAACACATCCTCTCCCATCGCAATGACCACTTGTCACCCCACCATCCCTTTGGATCTCTTCACTACCTTCAGATCCCTTCCCAGCAAATTCTCTTTCCCTAAAGCTGCCTTTGATGTCCTTTTCTACCCCTTTTCCATGTCACCCACCACACTGCCAGGAATAATCTGCCTTGTGGTATCAGTGAAACCCGAGGAATGGTATAGTACTAGATGAAGATGGTAAAATTGTTGATGCAGAAAAGGCATAAATGTTCAGTAGCTATTTTTGTTCTGCATTTGGAAAGAAGTAGGATGATGTACTCATTTCACATGAGGATGATTAAGTTTTCCAGTCCATTAATGACTAAAGAGGATGTTAAACAGTATCCACAAAGGAGAAACATTTTTATATCAGCAGGCTGGATAACACGTCTAGATGTCCTAAAAGAGCTGTCTGAGGTGGTCTCTGGTCTGCTGTTAACTTTTAATGAATCTTGGAATTCTGGGAAAATTGCATGAGACTGGAAGAGTGGTAATATTGTGCCAATATTCTAAAAGGAGAAGCAGTGTACCTGGCTATTGCAGACAAGTTAGGTTTATGGAAAATAGGTATGTCAAACAAACCTGACATCTTTTTTAGATATAAGAATACAGGTTTGGTTGATGAAGGTAACTGTGTAGATGTAATGTACTTAGGAAGGAAGGAAATACCTCTTCACACAGCACACAGTCAACCCATGGTGGAACTGCTTGCCATGGGATGTTGTGAAGGCCAAAACGATAACTGGTGTGACTTAGATGTTGGCATAGAAAGTATCCGTCTTATTAATTTTCTAGACGATACCAAACTGGTGATTCGGCGATTGTGCAACTGCTTTGGAGGACAGGATCAAAATTCAATTAATGATCTGGACAAATTGGAAAATTGGTCTGAGGTAAAGCGGATGAATGTTCAGATAAGACAAATGCAAAGGCTCCACTTATGGAAGGAACAGTCAGTTTCACACGTACTAGAATGGAAGAGATTGTCATAGGAAGGAGTATGGCAAGAAGAGAACCAGAGTCAATAGTGGACACAAAGCAGTAAATATTAGTCAAAACCAGTGTTGATACTGTTGCAAAAAAAGAAACGTGATTCATGGGATGCACTTACAGGTTGTATTTGTAAACCAAGAATGAGAAGATCTACCATATATGTTAGCCACTCTCGGTTACACTTACAAATGGAAGTATTGTTCCAGTATTGGGCACAGGCATTTCAAGAAAAGGATGTGAGAAATTGAGAGGTCCAGAGAAGAGAAACTAAGAATATTAAAGGTCTGAGAACATAGACCTATGAGGAGGCATGAAAGAATGGGTATTGTTTAGTTTGGAGAAGAGAAGAATGAGTAGGAGACATGTATAAGAACAGTTTTACAGGTATTAAAAGGTGTCGATAGGGATGAAGGGAGGAAACATTGTTCATATTATGCATCTAATGATAGAACAAGAGAAGCTCAATGGGCTTAAAATGGAAGCAAAGGGAGATTTAGGTTGGACAATTAGACAAGTTCCTAATGTCAAGCGGAGTTGAACACATGAATAAAATTGCTAGGGAGGTTGTGAATCTCACTATCACCGGAGTTTTAAAGTAGGTTAGATAAATGCATATTAGGATTGGTATAGAGAGTATTGGTCATGGCCGTAGAGGGCAGGGGACATGGGACTCAGGAACCATCTCAGAGGCTCACTTCCCAGGTCACTAGAGTCTCTATGAATCTATAAAAATTCCTCCTCTACCGTGGGGATCCTGCGCTTATTGGCAAGATTGCTCACACTCAAGTGATCTTCCCCACAGTCTGGCATCAACTCCCAGTGTCCTGAATCAGGATTGGGAGGTTGGTGGGGAGGGAAAACCACGGAACCCGACCTCCTACCTCTTGGATTTCCAGCCCAGGCCCTGTGGAATTGTTCAGCTGTCTATAGTGCCTCCTGTAACAGCGCATGAAAAGCTACACATCCCTGGCTTACGTCCCCATGGCCTCCTCCAAAACACATTCTTTACCTCACCACAGATCTTCCTCCTGAGTTGATAACGCTTGTACTTCTTTAGTCCTCCAGCACACACCCTCTCTACTCTCAAGCTCCCTTGCCCTCATGCTCCCAGCTCCGTCACACGTCACTTCCTCTCCTCTGGCTCCCACATCGCCTGACTGGAGTGAGCTCCATTTTTAAACCAGGTGTCCCTGATTAGCCTGCCTTGATTGGCTGCAGGTGTTTCTAATCAAGCTCCTTAATTGTTCTAGCAGGTTCCTGATTTACTCTATGCGAGCCCTGCTCTGGTCACTCAGGGAACTCAGAAAACTACTCATCCATGACCAGTAATATTTGCCGCTATCCACTCTGTGTATCCCCACTGGCTGGGTCTGTCGCAATGGTTCAAATAAAAGAATTGATAGATATAAGTTTATGGAAGACAGGTCCATCAAATACAGTAACTTCCTTCTCGCCTTTAAATGTATTATAACTTCCTGAAAAATGCTACTTTAATGCAAAAAACGAATGTTATTTTAGCGATATTCCAATTTCCTATAAAGAAATATAATTAAGTGGAAATTACTTTTGCCAGACAAAAGACTTCTAATAACATATACAGCGTATAAGTTTTAATAGCATTAAACACAACATTTAATATTGTCTCCTCAATTATGATTGTGAAGCTTTGCTTGAGATGGGCGAAGCAGGCTGGCGTTCATAGAATCATAGAATATCAGGGTTGGAAGGGATCTCAGGAGGTATCTAGTCCAACCCCCTTCTCAAAGCAGGACCAGTCCCAGCTAAAATCATCCCAGCCGGGGCTTTGCCAAGCCTGACTTTAAAAACCTCTAAGGAAGGAGATTCCACCACCTCCCTAGGGAACCCATTCCAGTGCTTCACCACCCTCCTAGTGAAATAGTTTTTCGTAATATCCAGCCTAAAACTTAAGGGCATTAAGTGAGCCCCAGGTGTTCTGAGCTGAAGCGTAAACAGGACAGGTCTCAGCCTGAAGTTGACACAAAAGTGGTGCTGATTAACCATGACCCGGAATTTCTATCAACAAGTGAGGTTGCTTGATTTCCCTTGCCCCTTCTAGACACATGCCTACTGTGTTTCCCTCTTAGGGCAAAAGAGCAGTGTCTGCTCCAAGCTTAGCATTGGAATAGGCTGTTTTGTCAAAGGCTGTGCTGAGAGGACAAATTGTTTAATGTGCCAAATTCCTTCTTGCTCCCCCTGCAAAAGTTTGATTCATTTCACATTTAATTGGAGTCAGATATAATAAGTTCAGTCCATAAATGACATGTAACACTTTATAATCAAGCTGCCATGAGTTACGCAGCCCTTCTTGTGTGAGTGCTATGAAAAACGGGGGTGGGGGAAAACATACAGATACAGCAATGTAAGCTCTTTAGGGCTGCGACTGTCCTATATTGGAGCGCTGATCCTGATTGGAGCCCGTGGGCTCTACCATAACCCATATTAAAAAAAACCCTACATCAAGCTAAAGTTAATATGAACAAAGGTGTTCAGCCTGTGTCTGCCTCCATGATTCCCAGTGAGGCAGAAGCACCACCTTTACAACAGAGAATTCAGCACCAGGCGGAATTAACAGAGGACGGCTTTCTGGCACGGAAAGCCAAATTTTGCCTCGTTGAGAGCCAGAAAAACCCTTGATCAAAAGAGATAATTTCTTTCTTTAAAAAAAGTTAGTGTCTTTGGTCCCTGACAATGAGGGGGGCTGATTGCAAGAGCTTGAGCTAAATTGCCATATGTTCTCATTTCCTTGTCTGTTCTGAGAAGACTTTGCTGCACACGTTGTACCTGATCTGCATGCAGCACCAGGCATTGTTTTTATACAAAAAGCAAAAATACAAAGAGCAAAGTGAATCCCACAGCTGCTGGTCAGTGCTTCATTTAAAACACGAACAGCATTTCAGTGGTAAAGGTTTTGCTTTGAAAAATAGTTTGAGGCTACACATTACAGTAGAATCTTCTTAATTGGCACAAACCAACCAATCATCATGATTATCAGAACACTTTTTGGGTTTGTTCATATCCATTTGTATTTAATTCTTCTTTCTCTGTTTATCCCTGTCTCTCTCTGAAGGACTCAAATGACAGTCTTTTCAGAATTGTGTGCTGTAACTGCTCTTCCACACCATTTGTATTCCTCAGCTGTCATGGAATAAAGTTCTTTCTAAAATTCTAATGTCATTCTAACTTGACTCTTATTCTCAACTGGCGCTATGTCCGTATGGAATCATCCATTCTTATTGCTCATGAAGCACCAACAATATGCTTGGCCTTGTATATGGCACAAAGGGAGAGCATTTCTTCTGGGAAAATTTACAACTTACTGGATTAGAGGTGCCCAGGGAAACCCCACAGGAGGGAAGAACATGGAAGCCTTTTATTTTTATTTATATCACTGTTGACTCCCTTCTCATGGGTGTTATGGAAGAAGAGTGAGCACTAAAGACACGTTCTTGTTTGTCTGCCCAGTTACTTTGTTTTACAGCCTTTGCTGTACATAGACCACAGTGGGACAGTGATCTTGCGATGGTTCTGCAGCAGGGGTGTGACCTCTTTGGAGAGGCCTGGTTCTGTGCCCTTGCTGGGTCCCTCCTACCCCCGGCCATGGCCCTGGAGCCAGGAGGAGCTTGCCCTCCCCCTGGCCGCTGCCCTGAGGCTGGAGAAGTTCTGTGCACCTGATGATGCTTGGGGGGACCTGAGCCCCTATTTAACCCCCCCTTGTGCACACTCCTGTTCTGCAGCCTCCACTGGCTCACTGGCATTTAGCCCAACCCTGGTTTATTCATGTAGTAACAACTCTCTTGGGCTGCCCAACTAGAGTTTTTTCTCTTTCCGTCCAGCTGTGGAGCATAATGTGACCCTATGAGGGGAGCAGCACTCTTTCCTCCTTGAAACTTACATGAGACAATGAGTTGGGTTTTACGTGTTATTCAGAGCAGCTTACAGGAAACCTTACCCTGTCAATAGCTAATTAAGTAGAAATCCCAGTCCACAGCTCTCTGGGAGACAGAGAGTTAATAACTGTATTTTTTTTAAGCTCCACTTCATGCAATTGTTGTCTAATGGACCTTCATCCTTTGATCTGAAATAGTGAGTTTGTTCATTACCTGCTGTATAATACAGTTGACTGCAGGCTCTTAAAGTGGGTGACAGTGCTATAAATCAACAAAAGCTGATCAAAATTGAGGCTCAAATAGCACTGTAAATACAGGCTGTGTAATCAGTTATCGGAAATAGTTTTAACAGTAATCTTTCGTCAGTTTCCTTTAAATCAAGGCACATAATAAACTGGTAATAATAATGACAAGCAGCCTCGGGACGTTATGGATCAAACACAGTGCCAGCTATCACCGAGTATTTATGATGTGCCTTAACAATCTAGGCCTTATCCTCTGTTACCTATGCTGCACTTTGTATCAGTGGTGTGCTTTGGATCTGTACATAGCGTTGCCTTTGCATATTTGTTTGACTTCTCCAGTTCTCTTCCTTTAGAGACCTGCAAGCCAATCTCGTGTCTATGAATCCAGCTCTCAAGACCAGTTACGTTTTTATCTTGATATTTTTATATGGATTTTACTAAAACACATACCAAGTAAGACATTAAAACAGAAGCAAACATCTAAGAAGATTCAAGAGTCGTCCTTGCTGGAGAGTTGACAAAGTGAACCCTTGTATTCCCTTCACTCCTGTTTCACAGTGACCCTTCATGGCCCTCGGCGTAGTTCCCACCTTCAGCTCTGGCAGGAAAGCTAGCTCCTGTTGCTGTCAGGGCTGTGCTATAGTACACGAGACTGTTGAGCCGTGGACTTCAACAGCCTCTACTCACACAATAATGCATTGCAATGATCAACCCTTGACGAATGCAAGGTGGTATAATCCCAGCTAACAGTGGTTTTCCAGTAGAGTGATTGAGTCTAATACTGCTGAGAAGATGCCCTTTTTCTGGCCTCTGTTAAAAGTGGAGAATGGAATGGATGTCATCTTGTTTGGTTGGAGCATGGAGATTTACTCCTCCTTCCATTTCAGCTAACTCTAAACTTTCTTCCAGCTGGAACAAAGCACTCTTTCAGTCTAGGCAGCGGTAACTGGAGCTGTTGGAAAGGAGTCAGTCAAGGGCAGAAGATTTCAGTGCGATTTAATATAAAGTTGCTCCCCAGTAGAATGTGAACTTTCTGCCAGAGGCCACGATTAAGACTGCCTTTGAGTCTACTGGACGTTGTCAGATGCCTTTCCCTATGATTTAATTAGCTTTGTTGGGAGGCTTAGTGTTGGCTCAGAAAATAAATGGAGTGGAGGCATTTCTGGCCCCGTCAACCACACTTTGAAGTGTTATGTGAGAATTCAGCTTTTAAAAATATTTTTCTCAAATGTTAACCCAAGTTCTCATCGATCATAGAATAACCGTTTAAAACGATTCCCTGCCCTGAGCCTACTGGAGAAGTCCCCATTGGCTACAAGTTTACAAGAAATGAGCTATTGAAGTTTGTTCTGATTAGGGTTGGATGGAGTGATGCTGGATAGGTCTGGGAGCAGGACCGAACAGGAGTATGGCTTCCCATACAGGTAAAAACAAGACAATAAGAAAGGGAGTTTCTCCCAGAGCAATCTGTCTGTTCCGAAATGCAGAAGCCAAATATTCACATAGGTTGCATTATCGGCCTTCTGGCTAGAGGGGTGAAAACATTATCTACTTCATTGTTCTTGTGCTCTGTGCCCTCTTATCTATTTTGTAACCAATAACTCCTGATTCAGACTCTACAGGGATGTGACACTGCCTGGTGGAGATTCTGAGCTGCCCTCTTGGAATCTGGTAAGTTGGAGAATGAACAAAATCCCAGTTAAAAATGTAAACTAAAGAGCCAAAGACCCACAATCTTAGCCAGTTACTTGAAAAAACCTGCAATTCTCCCACTTGCTCATCTCTTTGGTGACGATTTTCTCACTGTGCAAACCCTCCATTAAACTCTCCTGTACTGCAGGTTCCGACCTAATAGGGCACTTCCATCCACAGTCTAGGTCAGGGGTTCTCAAACAGGGGGTCAGGACCCCTCAGGGGGTCACGAGGTGATTACATGAGGGGGAGGTGTCGTAAGCTGTCAACCGCCATCCACCCCAAGCCCCGCTTTGCCTCCAGCATTTATAACAATGTTAAATATATAAACAAGTGTTTTTAATTTATAAGGGGGGTCACACTCAGGGGCTTGCTATGTGAAAGGGGTCACCAGTACAAAAAGGTTTGAGAGCCACTGGTCTAGGTGAAGAGGTGACCTGGGTAGTGATGCTTACAAGCTTGTTGGTGGAGTGGAGGATGAGAGATGACTGCAGCCTCTCTTGCTGGTGCTGGACGTGTCGTGGTGGTTCTGAGAATTTTTGAGTTTGTGTCTGGTGCTGTTTCTGAAAGGGGAGGGCTAGGGGGTTGCCTGGAGAGAGATGAGTGCTGAAGAAGAGCTTGGAGGAGGGCACTGCTGGATCATCCCGATGTTTTCCAAGATGGTGGCACTTTTGACTCCTTTCTAACTGCCCCAGTCATTGCTGCCAGGATTTAAGGAGTGCTTGTTCCAGCTGGAAGTAAATATACAATTAGCTAGACTGGGGGAGGGAAGTGAGTATTGTCCACTTAGCAGCCTCTGTTTAAACTGGCTGCCACACTGGCTTCCTCCAGCTAATGTCCCCATCTCTTGCTTCAATATGGTGGCTGGTGCAGGCTCCATTTGATGCTGCAGGCAGCTTGATAATAGCTACCCTCTCTGTTTCGCTTGTAGGGATCCCGTTGTTACCTTTCGTTGCCCGGTGCTCAGCACAGCGTGGCCTGAATCCTGTTGTGGGACAACAGTACAGATGATGATGATAAGAAAAGGGAAGTTGCTCGTGGAGGTGGGGTTAGGGAGAACCTGAAATCGCAGCCTGTCTCCTGGCTTGTTCCAGTGCTGCTCCCACAGGGATCTTCCACACAGCCAGCCCTCTCCCTGCCAGTAATGTGGGGGCAGGCTAGTGTAGGGCTGTGTCAAGGGGGCAGAACGATTCTGTAGTGATTCCATTCAGATCTGAAAAGCCATTCGGCTTCTGAGAAGGGCCAGAATTTCCTAGATGAAAATGGTTGAAATCTATATCACGCTCTTGCAAGTGTGATTGGACGTTGTTTTCGCTTCATCTAAAATATGGTGATTTCAAGTGTAGCAGCCTGTCTTTGAGAAGATGGTATCAAGAGACTGTGTGTGTGTGTGTGCGCGCACGCGCGCGCGCATGCACATTATAGGCTGTTCATGAGCTCATCTGTTGTGACACAGTGTGTATAATCCTGCAAGTATATTACACTTTGCAGTTGCATTAGTATAGAGCAGTGAATAGTATTGAATCAAATGCCAGCTCTTATGTCAGGTTTAATCCTGCTGCAAATTAAACCGTGTAAAACTTCTGCAAAACTGGGTTTTTTAATGGAACCAGCAGTTCAGTTGTACTAAAACTACTAAATTAAATTTTTTGAATGATTTTCAACATTTATTTGATAATTCGGGTTTGACAGTGTTTCAGTTATTGTTGTATCTTGATTGATTCAGCTCCACCCCTTGTTTAACTGAGTCTCATTTTAGCCAGTTATCTGGGCAATGTTACTTGTGCTGTAAACATGTAATTAGGCTTGTGCCAAATCAGTCTGCAGTTCTGGGTCATTACAGGACTTGGGTCAGCAAGCGCTGAACCCGAGTTTAAGTCCACATCTCAGCATTGGAGTAACCTCAAGTGATATTTATGCAAATCTGTACAGTGGTGCTTAAACTTTGATTTCAGCTTACTGTCTCTTCCCTTTTAAAACTGGCTGTGTAACCAACAGCTAATAAAAACTTCATCCATTTCCCCCAAAATTCTAGAGAAGTATCTGTCCTTTTTTCAGTAATTGACTGCTAGGCTCCCTGTATTTCTCCATACAGCACACTGAAAGGTTTTCTGACATTAAAAGTTATAAATCTGAGGTTCTGTCTGAAAACAAAAATAAAACTTACATGTAATTCAGAGCTGTTTTCATAACTGTGATTAATAAGCTATGGCTTTATGAGATAGTTATGATTCACTCAATGAGAACACTTGTAGTTCTGCAATTAACAGGTCATTAACAAAGCAAAAATCTTAATCATGACTAAGTTTTTGACTTAGTCTGTGAGCTCGACTTCAGGAAAACATTTCAGTGAAGGCCAGTAATGTGTCTGCTGTAAGACAGCACAGCCATTTTCAGGGCTGTAGAAATTAGCTCTGTGCTGAAACCATCTCCCAAAGGCCAAGTCTGGAATTGTATTATTTCTTTGCAAAATAAATAAGTACAAACATAGGAAGGGTTTTTTCCAATGCTATTTTTATACAGCCGTATCTCAAAAACAATTTTATGTTTTAAAATAAAAGTGTATACGGTCTGTGGAATTACTACTTCTGGTGTTCTGTAAATAAAATGTTTTGACATGGCTGTGATGTGGAAAGCTGTCTGTTTCATATGTGCACTGTGTAATTACCCATCCTAATGGCAATTATGTAATTTAGTATGTTGTTACAAGATTAGGGTAGCTACTTATGTAGTTAAATTCCTGAAATATTCAAAGCACCAAAAATTACTGTGGAAGGTGAAAGGGTGGGGGGAAGGAAATATAAACATTTGAAAACTACATTTAGGAAAGGCCTTTAGAGTTAGAAGACACACTGCCAAAATCAAGGAAATTCACAATCAAAGAAAAACATTGCGAGTCTAGACACAACTCTACTAATAGTGGTGTTGGAAAGCATACGTGGGGGCAGGCTAGCATCTGCCCAAACACCTCTGACAGTGCTCGTTGATTACACAAATCCCATTTGGTAAGGAGAGGGCACATTCAGACTGTGTATACGCTTGCTAATTGCATACCCACAGTCCACCACCAGTGGAGCTCAGTGAAGCTTGTAGTGTAGACAGGGCTCAGGTGTTTTGATGATTGTGTCCTCTAACCCTGCTTTAGAGTGCGATGCTCCCCGTGCTCCAGCCTCTAGCATTAGTGCCATCAGTGCAGTGGCACCAGGGGTGATCCACAGGCGCAGCATCTGCTAGTTCTTCTGTGATTCTTTCTCTTCTCGGGGAGCTGTTTAAATTAGGTCAAAAATTTGATGCCATTTTCAAATTTAAGTTAATTGTAAATGTGTCAAATCTTGTGAGTTCTCTACATCTTGGGCCCTTTTCAGTTAAAAGTGCTGGGAGTTATTCCTTTGCTTCTTCCACGGCATGATGGAAAGTGAATCGATTCCTGGGGTTTAGTCCTTCTGGTCAGGCCATAAATGTTAACTCAGAAGAAGAATCATCAGTGTGCAACTTCAACTAACTCATCATTTGTCTGCCTGTTTCACTGTAATCTGAAGAAAAGTATTGAGAGAATTCAGAATTGTGCTGTAGGGAGGAGGCATCGTAACAGGCAATGGGGAAAAAAGCTACAGAATAATTCACAATACTTTCCACAGGAAAAGCCTCAGAAGGCTAGAGCTCTTAGACATCAGGCTTTCACTATCTGCTCGTGCTTGAAAACAAGACAAAGTTTTTGACCTAACTTAAAGAGCTTCTCTAGGAAAGAGACCCCTGTAGCAGTGGTTAATGTGAAGGAAGAAAACTGATTACACAGAGCGTGTCCTAGTAAAACGACGCATTTGTCAAGCCTGTGTACTGAGGGGGTGGCGTGGCTCAAGATTGGCAGTGGGATTTGCAGAGCCTGTCTGCCTCGCTCAT
Source organism: Chelonoidis abingdonii (assembly GCF_003597395.2). Classification (NCBI taxonomy): domain Eukaryota; kingdom Metazoa; phylum Chordata; order Testudines; family Testudinidae; genus Chelonoidis; species Chelonoidis abingdonii. The sequence continues at coordinate 1,339,992 of NC_133775.1, forward strand.
GGGTTCCAGTTTGTCTTAAGTTGCTAGCGATAGAAAGTTATCATCCAATAGTTATTCAGTGAACTACTTGAAATGAATATTACCTCAGTATTATTTCTGTCAGACAGCTGTTTGCAGCACAAGAGCCACTGTCACAATTGTCCTATTTGTTGCAGCCTCAGCAGAGAGGCAAGGACTGCTGAGGGAGTTGGCTGATGTGATTGCAGAGCCATTGGCCATGGTCTTTGAAAATTTGTGGTGATCGGAGGTGGTCTTGGACTACTGGAAAAAGGCAAATATAGTGCCCATCTTTAAAAAAGGGAAGAAAGAGAACCCAGAGAACTACAGACCAGTCAGCCTCACTTCAGTCCCCAGCAAAATCATGGAGCAGGTCCTCAAGGAATCCATTTTGAAGCACTTGGAGGAGAGGAAGGTGATCAGGAACAGTCAACATGGATTCACCAAGGGCAAGTCATGCCTGACCAACCTGATTGCCCTCCACTGGACTCACTCCAGTTTGTACACATCCCTTCTGTAGTGGGGTGACCAAAACTGGACTCAGTACTCCAAGGTGTGGCCTCACCAGTGCCAAATAGAGGAGAATAATCACTTCCCTCGGTCTGCTGGCAATGCTCCTACTAATACTGCCCAATATGCTGTTGGCCTTCTTGGAAATGAGAGCACACTGCTGACTCATATCCAGCTTCTTATCCACTGTAATCCCCAGGCCCTTTCCTGCAGAACTGCTGCTTAGCCTGTCAGTCCCCAGCCTGTAGCGGTGCATGGGATTCTTCCTTCCTAAATGTAGGACTCTGCACTTCTCCTTGTTGAACCTCATCAGATTTCTTTTGGCCCAGTCCTCCAATTTTTCTAGATTATTCTGGACCCTATCCCTATCCTCCAGCATATCTACCTCCTCCCCGTCCCCCCACCCCCGGCAACTTAGTGTCATCTGTGAACTTGCTGAGAGTGTAATTCATCCCATCATCCAGATCATTAATAAAGATGTTGAACAAAACCAGCCCCTGGGTCAGATGGCACAGGGAGAAGAGGAACATTGCCTGAAACACAGATCACCTTGTCTAATATATCTCATCCGTCTTTCCACCCTGCGGTACTGCTGTGTAAACTTTTGAAACTGTATTCACATCCTCAATAGCATCAGTCACGACTTGCTTTTGATTTTTTCTAGATGAGATTATTTTACTGAGTCCAGCACACAGATGGACACATTCATCTTCTCACATTGCATGAACTAAAATAAAGGGTTCTTAAAACCTGAAGTACAGTGTATCTCACCTCTCATTTTCTTCTGCATAGGTACACACTGATGCCATAATGCTGTGCCGTGTGCCACAGTCAGTCTCATCTCAGACCAATGAGACATTCTAGGATATTATAACTTATGTAGTTGGAACCTTTTGAAATTAATTGTTGATATATCTATAGGTAGAGAGTGTTAAAATCAGGGAGAAATTAAGTAGTCTATTTTGCTCATGTCCTCAACAGCTGCTTCATTTCAACCCAGCTGTGGCTGTGCTTTAGTGGTGAGCGAAGTGATTTCTGTGTAGAGCAGCTGAAGACTTTGGGACCTATTTAGATGAAAGACACTTAGTAAGTGTAAGATATTATACCTCGTTGTGGCATTGCTGTTCCAAACGTAATCATTTTTGAGTCTGTTAATCTTTTCTTATTTGTCAGTCCCTATAATTCATGGGGAAAATTTTCAAAGGCACAAGGTGACTAATTCCCATTGAAAGTGAACAGGAATTATGTACCTAGATACCATTTGTGTCTTTGAAAATTCTTCCCCTTAATCACTCTTGCTCTCTCCTCTCTGAATTCCCGTGATAAGTCACTGATACCTGTCAGGTGCTGAGCGCATAATGCTTGGTCCTAGGTGAGTCTCACTGGTATCTGTAGAAAGGGGCTACTGTTGACCTTCAGGATCTTTGGTGGGAGGCCTCCACATCCCTACATCACATACTTTGGTGTCTTGGTCCCATTTCACCCATATCCAGTTTGCCTCCAGCTGGGACTGTCAGGTCTTCCTTAGTGTAACTGCTCCCTGTGACATTAGTGACATGAACTGGGACCCTAAAGATCATTGTTGCAACCAAGGTCCTGGAGTGGCACCAAATCTTGTATAAAGGGGGTCAAATAAAGTGTCTAAGACAGGGTTCTGGTTTGCTGGTTATGATTATGCTGTCTGGGTGCAAGCATCATTTTTGTAGTTAAAGTTATAAATATTGGCTTTATACTCTCTGTATTTCAAACTTGTGCTAGGCTTCTGGGTGACACCCCAGACAAGTTGGTGTCAGCTCGGCCTAGCCTGCGTGATGTCCCATTAAGGACCATCAGCTATACAATTAACCCATTTGAGAGAAGGCAGACTGACCTTGTGACTCAGGAAGGTATGCAGGGACATACCTATCTGCAGTTTTTTCCATGCCATGTGATGGACAGCTTGTCCTTGGGACCAAGAAAGCAGAGACCACATGACAAGAGACTATAAAAAACTGCAGCAGCTCCTCCATCTTGTCTTCAGTCCTGCTTCTTACCTCTGGAGGGACTTTGCTACAAATGGAAACTCTACACAAAGGACTGACTGACCCATCCCAGTGGGGGATGTACTCCAGAGACTTGATTTGAACTTAGAATCATAGAATATCAAGGTTGGAAGGGACCTCAGGAGGTCATCTAGTCCAACCCCTGCTCAGAGCAGGACCAATCCCCAACTAAGTCATCCCAGCCAAAGCTTTGTCAAGCCTGACCTTAAAAACCTCTAAGGAAGGAGATTCCACCACCTCCCTAGGAAACCTATTCCAGTGCTTCACCACCCTCCTAGTGAAAAAGTTTTTCCTAATATCCAACCTAAACCTCCCCCAGTGCAACTTGAGACCATTACTCCTTGTTCTGTCATCCGGTACCATGGAGAACAACTTGCAGTTTATTCCATCACTGCTACAAGCCTGAACTAAGAACTTTGCCATTACTGTATGTAATTGATTCCATTTAACCAATTCTAGCTCTCATCTATATCTTTTTCCTTTTTTGAATAAACCTTTAGATTTTAGATTCTAAAGGATTGGCAACAGCGTGATTTGTGGGTAAGATCTGATCTGTATATTGACCTGAGACTGGAGCTTGCTCCTTCGGGATTGAGAACCACTTTTCTTTTACTGGGATATTGGTTTTCATAACCATTCATCCCCATAACGAGTGGCACCGGTGGTGATACTGGGAAACTGGAGTGTCTAAGGGAATTGATTGTGTAACTTGTGGTTAGCCAGTGGGGTGAGAGCAAAGTCATCTTTGTCTATCTGGTTTGGTTTGCCTTAGAGGTGGAAAAATCCCAGCCTTGGGCTGTAACTGTCTTGCTCGAAGCAGTTTGTTCTGGATTGGCACTCTGAGTTGGGTCCTGCCAGAACCACATCGTTACACTCCCTAATTGATTTTTACTGAGCTTGAGTCTCTTTTTGGGGACAGTACTTCTAGTGTGTCTCAGTCCCTTCCTGTTATGTCTGTCTTTGCTGATAGTCGTAGCCCAGTTTGGTATCACCTGCAGATTGCATTAATATGCACGTTTACCCCCTTCTTCTAGATTAATTAAACTGTTAAAAAACCCTGTCTTAATGCCAGTCCCCAGTGGTGATGCTGTCATTTATCCTTCCCTTTAGCTACAGACATTCGGTCCCCCAACAGTGTTCTAACCTCAGCCCAAAATGCTGTAGTTCATGCTTTCCTCCAGACCAAAGATACCACATTGACTCTTCTGTCTGCCCATTCACTTTCTAATTCTATCAGAAACACTCAGGTTTGTTTGACATCTTTTGTTCTTTGCACATCCCCAGTGAAGCTGCTTATTTTAGGGTTTCTGCTGGCATGAAGGTATGTATGGATTTTCAGATTGACATTTGTTCTGTGATGGCATTAGGTTTAGCGTGCAGTAATTGCCAGGATCACTTCTTTTGTCTTTTCTGCATAAACGTTTGCCTGCCTTTTCCAATCTTCTGATGCCTCAGGCCTCTCCAGGGCCTTTCAAAAATAATTGCTGTTGGCTTAGTAAATTTTTTAGCTAATTCTTTCACAGCCTGGGATTAAACTATTCAGCGCCACTTTCTTCCTTATTTTTCCTTTTAAAATTGTTCATTGCCTCAGACTCTTCAGAATCCCCAATCTCACCCCCCCCCCCACCTTATTTCCCCTGCGTAAGTTCTAAAATCTCCTCCTCTTCCCTATTAACCCATTTGGCAGCATTAACTCCTGCTTTTCCGCTGTGTATATCTCTCCTATGCACCTTGACTGGCTCTGGATCTTTCTTTTCTTGTTTTGTTTCATTCCCTGTCTACATCTCTAGGCTGGATTTTTTTATTTTAACCCTCAACTTCTTAAGAAGCTGTGCTGGCCTCCCCTTATCTTCTTCTTTTCCAGCATAACTGATCTTTACGGCCATCTGTTCATCCACAGAACTCTTGGGCAAAGGCAGGAAACTCAACTGCCATCTCTCCTCTCCTGTCCACTTTGCCTGCAGACCCGTCCTCCTTCACTCCCTGGAACAAGGGCTTTCCTACATCTCATGTGGCAGAGGGTCTGGCCAGGAGTGGGCACCCATTCCTGGCTGGCAGCAAGCCTCACTCTCCCCGTCCATTGTAAAGGAGCTGCTACTGAGCTGCTTTCGTGTGTGAGGAGGACAGGACAGAAGGCGCTGAGTGCATGAGGACTCATTCTGGCAAAGCGTCCTAACCCACTTCTCGCTCCCAGCAGCCACAGGACAGGAGAGTGGTGTGAGAGCTAATCATTGTGTCTTGAGATTCCTCAGCCTTTTTTCATAGTGCCACATTTCTAGGGGTCCTAATTCCTGAACAGGCCTTCTGGGAAATCTAGCAGCCTTTTCCTTCTGACCACACGTTCAATCTGTGTTCTGTTAAATTCTGTTCTGGGTCACAGCACTGCACTTGACATTGAGCTTTGAAGTCCATATGAAAGACCTGCAGCTTTAGAAAATGCGTGACAGTTGGGGGCGAGGGGAGCGTCTCTAAGGCCTGGTCTACACTACGCATTTAAACCGATTTAACGCTGTACACGTCCACACAACGAGGCCCTTTATATCGATATAAAGGGCTCTTTAAATCGGTTTCTGTACTCCTCCCCAATGAGAGGAGTAGCGCTAAAATCGGTATTACCATATATCAGATTAGGGTAGTGGTTCCGCAAATCGACAGTATTGGCTCTGGGCGTATCCATACGTGCACATTAGTGAACTGCTCTGACAAGCAATCTGAACTGGATGCACTGGCCAGGTAAACAGGAAAAGCCCGCCGAAATTTGAATTGCATTCCCTGTTTGGACCAGCCATGGAGCTCTGATCAGTACAGGTGGCGCTGCAGTCCCAACATCCAAGAAGAGCCTCCAGTGTGGACCGTCACGGGAGAATACTGATCTGAATAGCTTGTATGAGACAAATCTGTTCTAATCAGAGCTCTGTTTACAGAAGACGAAATGCCAAAACATTGAAAAAAATCTCGCGAGACTATGATCAGAGTCCACACACAGTGCTGTGTGACAAGCGTAATGAAAGCCAAAGAATCAAATGGACCATGGAGGGAGGGAGGGGGACGAAGGATCTCCAGCTAATCTCACAGTCCCCACAGTCTCCGAAACAGCATATTGCATTCCTTGGCTGAGCTCCCAATGCTGTAGGGCAAACACATTGTCTGGGGTGTTCAGGGTTAATAGGTTCGTCAATGTACCCCCCCCGGATAGAAAAGGGAAAATTTGGTTGTTTCTTGACTTTTTTCAATGTCACCCTATGTCTACTGAATGCTGCTGGTAGACGCGATGCTGCGGCAGTGAACAGCAGTATCCTCTCCTCCCTCCCCTCCCTCCGGTGGCAGACGGTACAATATGACTGCTATCCGTCTGTCATCATCAGCCCATGTGAGTGCTCCTGGCTGGCCTCAGGTGAGGCGGCCGGGGCGCCTGGGTAAAAATAGGAATGATTCCTGGTCATTCCCAGTAGATGGTACAGAAACGGCTGGTAACCGTCTTCATCATAGCAACTGGGGGCTGAGCTCCATCAGCCCCCTCCCTTTCATGTGTAAAGAAAAGATTCTGTACTGCCTGGACTATCATAGCAGCGGGATGCTGGGCTCCTCTCCCCCACCGCTTAATGTCCTGCCTGGACTATCATAGCAGCTGGAGGCTGCCTCCCCCTCATTTTATCTCACTAACAAGTCAGTGTTTCTTATTCCTGCATTCTTTATTACTTCATCACACAAATGGGGGGGACACTGCCACGGTAGCCCAGGAAGGTTGGGGAGGAGGGAAGCAACGGGTGGGGTTGTTGCAGGGCACCCCCTGTAGAATGGCATGCAGCTCATCATTTCTGCGGGATCTGACACGGAGCAGCTGTGCTCTCTGGTTCTCTGATACACTGGTTCTCTAGTACACTTGCCCCATATTCTAGGCAGGACTGACTCTATTTTTAGATACCATAAAGGAGGGATTGACTCAGGGAGTCATTCCCATTTTTGTCTTTGCGCCCCCGGCCGACCTCAGCCAGGGGCACCCATGACAGCAGCAGACGGTACAGAACGACAGATAACCGTCATCTCATTGCCAATTTACAAATGGCAGCAGACAGTACAGAACAACTGATAACCGTCTCTGCTATCATGCAAAGGCAAATGAATGCTGCTGTGTAGCGCTGCAGTATCGCCTCTGTCAGCAGCATCCAGTACACATACGGTGACAGTAAAAAAAAAAAAAGCTGAACGGGCTCCATGGTTGCCATGCTATGGCGTCTGCCAGGGCAATCCAGGGAAAAAAGGCGTTGAAAATGATTGTCTGCCGTTGCTTTCCCGGAGGAAGGATTGACTGACGACATTTACCCAGAACCACCCGCGACAATGATTTTTGCCCCATCAGGCACTGGGATCTCAACCCAGAATTCCAGGGGCGGGGGAGACTGCGGGAACTATGGGATAGCTACGGAATAGCTACCCACAGTGCAACGCTCCGGAAATCGACACTAGCCTCAGACCATGGACGCACACCGCTGAATTAATGTGCTTAGTGTGGCCGCGTGCACTTGACTTTATACAATCTGTTTTACAATCGGAATAATCCCGTAGTGTAGATGTTCCCTTAGAGGAACACCGAGAGCCAAAGGGGAAGGGGCTGGGGTAAAGCGAGCAAAGAAAGGAGACAATTAGCTGTCAGCAGAATCGTGGGGAAAAGAAATAACTGGCCTCACTCACACAAGCCTGGCTGGTCAGGGGAGTGGCCGCAGGCCTCCTGCCACATACAGCAGGGGCACATCACGAACTTAATGATAAATGGCAGCAACGCAAGCAGGATTCTGAGACAGAGGCAGACTGACTCCCAATCCCATTCTTGAGCTATCTGTGTCCAAATCTGCCCAGTAATGGAACAGTCTTTAATTTCCCTTTTCTTCTCCACAATGTCAATGGCATTTGCTCTTCTATTTGGGTGTCATATGGATAATAACAGATTTCCTTGGGAATAATTTCCCCTCATCACTTCAGGCGCTTCTATGGAAGTAGTTTCTTCCACAATAATGCTAGTGTAATGGAGTTAGGGTTGTATTGAAATAGTAGGGTGATTTTTTTTTTTAAGGAGTGAATTACATTTCAAAGAATTAAAAGGAAAATGTGGGCGTTCTGTCTATTAAATCCCTGTTCCACACACATTGCCATGATCAAACATGCATGCATATAGTGGAGATTCTGAAATGTTTTGTATTGAAATACAGGAGGGATGAGCACATGCCTGGAAATCACTTTCCCCTGAGAACTCTAATAATCCTTCACTGGTCATTTTAAAAACGAGGGATTGCAGCAAAGTTAGCTCGCCCTGTGATGCAGCACACGTATATATGGATTCAGCTTGTGTAACACATGCCACCCTGATGAGATTTGAAACAGCCAAGACATGAACACCTGGGAATGAGAACAAAAGAAGTTCTGACATCATCTTCATAATGATGATCAAAAATATATCTTGTTATTGATATGTAAAATGACAAAACAGCTGACACACAAACTGGTTTAAAAGCACGAGAATTAGCTGATGACATTCTGAGCTGTGCAAATAGGTGATGCTATTTACATTTAACGAGTTTAAAAATCAGCTAGTGCGAACACAGAACAGTGTACTTGAACTACAAAAATGTCATCACTCTCCCTGACTCAGTGATAATGGTCTCATCAGTGGTATACACAGTGAAAATGCAGCAGAAGCTCTACAGTGCAGGCTAGAAACCAGTGCTGGGAGCGAAAGCAACATTCGTCTTAAAACAAATTCAAAACAGCACCGAGTTAAAAAAACAAAACAAGCTTTTTAAATGCCACGTTTGATGTAACCAAAGTAGAGCATAAGTGGTCGTGGTGGTTCTCAGCTTAAGAAATCAAAGATAAAAGCTTCAGTGTGAGACTAACTTTCTCCCTCCCTCTCTCTTTGCCACATACGTGCATAGAAGTTCATACCCCCGCAGTCTGTCTCAACCAGCATGTTTTCCAGGGAAAGGTTTTCTCCCAGTATTTTCAAATAAAACCAGTACAGAGGTCTGAGCTCACATGGTTGAAATCAGAATATTGCTTCAGACCTAGTAGGTAAACTGTGGTTCTGTGTTGGGATGAATTCCCTCTAGTCATTGCGATGTCTCCTGACAACTTGTTGCTTCTTCCAGCATGTCACTGTGTCTCTCCTCAAGTAGGACATGCTGTCACACCTCAGTCATTAGAAACAGGAAATCTTGCAGGGTGCCAGGAGCAATCCTGAGCTACTCTGTGCATCTGATCTGGTCTGTCTGTAGAGTTAGCTTAAGCTACTTTGGCAGAGGTCCTGAAACTGGGGCACACCTCCCTAGGGGGATGCGGAGGAACATTCAGGGAGGCACAGCTGGGGCCCTGGCCAGCGCCACCCAGCTCCGCTCGTGGCCCCAGGACCCCAGCTCCGGGCCTCCACTCCACTCTTGCCCCCAGCTGTGGCCCCAGCCTCAGCCCCTTTACTCCTGTCCATTTCCCCCCACTCCCAGCCCTGGCTTGGTGGGGTGGAAAAGGAAAAGGTGGGGTGTGAGGTAAAAAGTTTGAGGAGTAGTGTAAAACGGGGTGAGACCAATCTCTACCACTGTTTATATGTGTGACCCTGGTCAATGCTGCATCTTGTCAATACTGAAATACTAATATGCCAGTGGTAGGCAGGCTCCCAGGGCTGCTTAAGAGAGCATTAAACAGCACAGAATGGAAAGTACCTAGAGGGTTGAATGTATCTTAGAGCTCGAGAGAGGTTGTGGGGTAATAAATGGAAGTGTTAGGAGACAAATCTGACAGGGGGCTAGTGTTCAGACAGCAGAAGCATGGGCCCTACCTCACACAAATACATTGTACAATCTAAATTGACAGTTACACAACTAGCAGAGAGACACCAACTGATCTGGATGACCAAAGGTGAAAAGGTTATAGGAGGAGCACTTCTTTTTTGGGTGTTTAAAAAGGGAGACAGATAAACAGACAAAATCTTAGTTGTGTTAGGCTGGTTAAAAGATAGGAAACAAAGTGTAGGAGTAAATGGTTAGTTTTCACCCCGGAGAGTGATAAATAGAAGGGTTCACCAAAGATTGAACTTCACTGGTCCTGATACAAATGTATTCATAAATGGTCTGGAAAAGGGGTGAACTGAGACATAGTCAAGTTTGCAGGTGATACTAAATTACTCAAGATATTTAAGTCCAGAGCAGACTGCAAAGAGCTACAAAGGGATCTCACAAAACTGGGTGACGGGGCTCAAAATGGCAAATGAAATTCAGTGTAGATAAATACAAAGTAATGCACAATGGGAAGGATAATCCCAGCTCTACGTACAAAATGCTGAGGTCTAAATTAGCTGAAAAGATCATGAAGTTGTCACAGATTGCAGGGAATGGATCACTCGATAATTGCCCTGTTCTGTTCCATCCCTCTGAAGGATCTGGCACCAGCCATTGTAGGAAGACATGATTCTGGGCTAGATGAATCATTGGTCTAATCCAGTATAGCCGGTTAGCTCTCTTTCAGAGCTATGAGTTTAATTTCAATACTTGGTAGATTCCTAGTACACTAAACAAGCAACACCAGACGAACATACTTTGTATGAACTCCTGGTGCCTTCTACAGTAAATCATGTCTGGGCTCTGTGTTTACCCCTTATAGCACCCTCAAAATGTGCACGTTTAGTAGGAGCTATCTTTAGAGAAACTCGTGTCAACCATGCTCAGAGAAGAGTGCACTGGATCCAGGATTTGATCTCCTAAATCCACTAACAGGCTCTTGATGGACGTTAGGTAAAGCCTTTAACTTGTTCAGATGTGGTATTTCATCAGAGTTGGCAATGCTTTTTTTATATCTTTTTTTATAATGCTCAGCTTATGGGGAAGTTGTGTGTTCCTTGCTGGTCCTGGGCTCATTGCCTGCAGACTGTAAAGAAGAATGTCGTTCAATACCAAAAGGAGAGGTTTTGTTTACAAGGGTGTGTCTGCCATCATTTCTCTCATAGATTTGAATCCTATACTCTATGGAGGAGTGAGCAGAGACCTGTGGGGATGTTAAGTCAGCTGAACAGTAATTAATATAATTATATGCAAAATTTTGAATAATGCATGACCCAGAATATGCTCCAGCTCTCTCTCCCAGAACTACATTGATTTGCAAAGTAACAGAAGAAAGACTTGTTTAGCTGTGTTTTTGTTGATAAAGTGTGCAGATGTGGCTGACTACACACAGGGAGCAGATCTGCTAAGTAAAAGTACACCGTTTTTTTATGGTCCTTTTTCTGTCCATAGTCACTTTTTAAAAACACAAAGTATTATTTGTAGATCACTGAGAAATGTTAAATGACTTGATTGAATATTCTGTTACTATGCAGAGATGTGAGAACAAAAAGATGCAGACAAAAGAATTTCTTTGCATCTGCTCATTCTGCTCTGGGTATCAAAGACAAATAACAAATTGCGGGGAGGGGGGAGCACTTGCTGGGACCTTTGGATAAAAGGAGAGCTAGGCCTTTCAGTAGGGAGAAAAGATGAGTTGGGGGAGGCAGGTGAACCGCCTGCTATTTCAGAAATGGGGAGAGGGAACAACTATTCTCTGCAGGCTGTGAAGACAGAAGGGCAAGAATGGGCATAAATAGCAAAGGGGAAAATGCAGATTAAGTATTACATTAGCAGAAGCCCTGTGCAAACAGTCTGGGTGATGAGACCTGTTGCAAAGGGAGGTTGCAGATCCATACGCACTAGAGGTATTAAAGCCAAAGACCATGAAGTCTCTTTCTTATTGAGGAAAACACCCCTTCTACAGTACTACCCCTCCTAGACAGAACAGCCGTGTGATTCCAGCTTGCCATTTACAATCCAACATCGATGGAAAAGTGAATCATACAAGTGGCTTCACCAAGACATTTTCTTGTTGTTAGCATCTGAGAAGCTCTTCTGAGGTGTCTGAGATTTGTTATAGAATCTTTCCTATTCAGCACTGACATACACATCTGAATTTATTTTCTTACTGATCAACTTTAAAAGTGTGTAATCATGCGAAACATACACTGTTGACATCACAATTTTAATTCTTGCCAGCCACTCGACAGGCAGTCAGTACGACAGGAGCAGAGTGCAGCTTCCCACTGTCCCCTTGGTTTAATAGATTCACTGCTATCATAGTTTCATTAATTGCCTCACCTCTAAACACAGTATTAAAATGTTATCAGCCTCTTACGGGCTGTTTCATATTCTTGCCATGCTCAGGTGCCACTGCAGAGGACAGCTGGTTCAGATTCTATGTAGGGCAACTGTGAGCTCCTTAGACCAGGGACTTTCTTGTTTTCTGTTGTGTACGATGGGCCCTGATTTTGATTAAAATCTGAGTGCTGCTGCAGTATAAATAAAAAAAATAAAATTTTTATAATAGCTAATGTTAAAAAATTGTATAATACACAGGTTAAGAAAATAGTGTCTGTACAGCTGGGGATAGTGGTAAGATTATCCACAAATACTAAGTTTATTTTAAAAGTCATAAGATACGTATAGTGCATAATCAACAGTAACCCAAAGTAAGGTGAATACATTTAAGAATGCAGTTTAGATCAGGGGTGGGAAAACTATGGCCCATGGGCTGCATCCAGCCTGTTAGCCATTTTAATCCAGCCCTCGAGCTCCCGGTGAGGAGCAGGATCGGAGGCCGCGCCGCATGGCTCCCGAGAGCAGCAGTCTGTTCCCCCACCCACCCCCAGCTAACTGCATGTAGGGGCAGCCAGGGGGCTCCACTCTGCACACTGCCCTGCCACAAGTACCTCCCCTGCAGCTCCCATTGGCCAGGAACCGTAGCCAATGGGAGCTGCAGGGGCAGCACCTGTGGATGGGACAGCACGCAGCAGAGCCCCAGCCACCCGCCCCAGTCCTAATCGCTCTCCTGCCTTCCAAAGCTCTTGGTCCCAGCCCGGGGCACCCTCCTGCACCCCAAACCCCTCATCACCAGCCCCACCCCATTGCCCCTCACCTCCTCCCGCACCCCAACCCCAATTCTGTGAACATCCATGGCCCACCATACAATTTCCATACACAAAGATGTGGCCCTCGGCCAAAAAGTTTGCCCACCTCTGGTTTAGATATTAGAATCCGAATACTCAGGTACATCATTCAGGAGAAGTTATACAGAGAGTTGGTTGTAGAAAGCAAATATATCAATAAGTGTAGATTGTCCCTCAGTAATTGAGCGTTTAGCAAAGGTTGTCCATTTAGAAAATAAAATCCATCAGGGGAGTATTTCAGTTACTTTCCCAGCTGTGCTTCTCATTGACACTCCCCATAGCAGAGACCATGTTATTGTAATTCATGTATGCAGCAAGGGACAACTTTAAAGTTCTCGTCTGGCAAGTAAATAGTAGAGTTCATCCCTCATTAAGTGGAAGATGAGCGCGGAGAAGAGTGCAGAGTTAAGGCTGCTGTTGTAACTAAAGTTTTTCCAGACTCTTCCTTTGGGCTTTTTAAACAGCTGGTATGACTATTATTTCCTGTATCAGAGGGGTAGCCGTGTTAATCTGGATCTGTAAAAGCAGCAAAGAATCCTGTGGCACCTTATGGACTAACAGACGTTTTGGAGCATGAGCTTTTGTGGGTGAATACCCACTTCACCAGATGCATGTAGTGGAAATCTCCAGGGGCAGGTATATATAAGCAGGCAAGCTAGAGATAACGAGGTTAGTTCAATCAGGGAGGATTAGCCCCTGTTCTAGCATTTGAGGTGTGAAAACCAAGGGTTGAGAAACTGGTTCTGTAGTTGGCAAGCCATTCACAGTCTTTGTTCAACCCTGAGCTGATGGTGTCAAATTTGCAGATGAATTGAAGCTCAGCAGTTTCTCTTTGAAGTCTGATCCTGAAGTTTTTTTGCCTGCAGGCATGGCCATCTAAGGTCTGGCTATAGGTGGCACAGGAAAGGTTGCAAGTGCTCTCCTAACAGCGTTTTTGATAGGTTGCCATTCCTAATATGCTGATTTGTGTCCATTTAGTCCTTTTCCGTAGAAGACTGTCCATATTGCCGATTACATAGCAGAAGGGGACATTGGCTGGCACATGGAGGCATAATTATAATGGTGGACGTGCAGAGTGCAATGAACTGGGTGATTGGTTGGCTGATCTGGTTAGGTCCGTGATGGTGTCGCTGGTGTTGTATATGTGGGCAGACCGTTGCATCGAGGTTTGTTGCATGGATTGGTTCCTGAGCTAGTAGTTTACTATGCGTGCGATGTGCAGTTACTGTGTGAGAATATGTTTCAGAGTTGGCAAGTGATCCTTGGGGCGAGGACTGGCCTTGGCCCAACCAAAGGCTGTGAAAGGTGTGGATCTATTGTCCAGGATGGGTTGTAGATCCCTGATGGATCGTTGAGGGGTTTTAGCTGGGGACTGTATCGTGATGGCCAGTGGAAGCGTTGCTCTTTCTTGGTTCTCCAGAGTAAGGAGATCTCGTCACGTCTCTCGTTGATCTGTTTCTAATTTCCTCATGCGGGTATTGTATTTTGAGAATGCTTGGTGGAGATTTTTGTAGGTGTTGGTCTCTGTCTGAGGAGTTAGAGCAGATGCGGTTGTACCTCAAGTGCTTGGCTGTAGACAGTGGATCGTCTGATGTGCCCGGGATGGAATGCTGGAACAGGGCCTCATCCTCCCTGATTGAACTAACCTCGTTATCTCTAGCTTGCCTGCTTATATATACCTGCCCCTGGAGATTTCCACTACGTGCATCTGACAAAGTGGGTATTCACCCACGAAAGCTCATGCTCCAAAACGTCTGTTAGTCTATAAAGTGCCACAGGATTCTTTGCTATTATTTCCTGATTTCCCATTTGTTTAAGCTGCAACATAGTAACAATGTTGTTTTAAAATATATTATTTCGTTTTATAGCACTGTAAGTCTCCATGGCACTTGAACTTTACCATTATATCTGTGGTAGGGAAGTTTGTCTTGACTCTAGGAACATAGCAGTATGAGAAGTGTTGCTAGTGAACTAATTGAGATTGTTGCTAGCAGTAAAAGTGAAGTTACCCCCGGATATTTTGAAGTCCTGATCAGTGGTTGGAGTTGTAAATGATGTCTAAAGATTGTTGGAGAGGAAAGAGGGTGTCACGGAGTGAGGGGGAGTCAGGGCCCTGCACCCCCACTTCCTGTGATTCACTGTGACTCTCGGCCAGCCACTAGACCAGAAGGTTTATTAGAGATGACAGGAACACAGTCCAAACCAGAGCTTGTAGGCACAAACAGGACCCCACAACCAGGTCCTTCTGGGGGGCAGGGAGATTAAACCCCAAACTTGGGGCTCCCTCCTGTTCCCCAGCCCACTCAAAACTGAAACCCCTTCAGCTGACTCACTCAGCCTCCCCCAGCTCCTTCCCCAGCCTTTGTCCAGTTTCCCAGCTCAAGTATTGACCCTCAAATAGAGTCATCCCCTGCTCTCCCATGCCTTATGCAGACAGTCCCAGTAAATTAGACGACATTCCCAGGTCAGTCCGCCCCGCTCCCTGCTGCGTCACATCGGCAATCACGGACAGATCTAGAAAAGGAGATTTTCAGGAACCTGCTATGCCACATGATTGGATTTTTGGGACTTCCCAACCTTAGTGAATAGCACGGTGCTGTGTGTGTAAACCTTGTTTCAATGAATCATGTTTAAAATATGTTGGTCAGTACTTAAATGGGTTCAATTAGACATTCAAACATATTACAAAATGCAGCTACTAAGAGCCACTGTGTGAAATACAGTAGCGCTCCGGTGATACAGTTATGGCATCATGGTTAATGACCAAAATATTAAAGAATGTATTGAAGTTCAATCATCAATCAAGGTAAATTGAGTCTTGTGGCAAAGAATGCAAATGCGTTCTTTTTATACTGCATGAATACAAACCACCCAAGCTCTGCTCACGCTTGTTTCTATGGTTATCTGCTTGTGAACAGCTGGGTGAGACATGGGGTGGGGGGGAGAGGAAGAAGTGATAATTAACTTTTCTTTTAGTAATTTCTTGCTGGAATTATCATGATAATCCCTTACTGTATTAGTTCTCACATTCTTCCTTCCTTCTTTCCCAATGTCACAAGCACAAGCGGGTCTCAAGCACTATACTTTGATGTCCATGGATTTGTTGCAATAGAACATTTTTTTTTTAAATCAGTCTTTCTGCAATCAGTGTTTCCCTAAAATATTAAACGTGAGTGAGGGGGTCTCCATGAGTCACAGCAAGATTATCATTATAATCAAGGTATCCTTGGAGTAGTATCTTCCTCGCCTGCTGTCGGACCACCTCTGTTGGTTCCCTCTCACCTTCCATCTCCACATCAAGGCTCTGCTCCTTGCCTTCAAGGCTCTTGCACAACTTTTCTCCACTCTTTTTTTTTTTTTTTTTTATGTCGTCCTTTAGCTTGGACAGTGATGCCAGCCTCACCAGTCCCTGTATTTTCTTCTCCCTTGGTCTGCGTGCACACTGTCCCTGTGCATGGAGCTCCCTCCCTATCACAGTGCCTACGCATCCAGCCGTTCTTCACTAAAAGTTCTCTCTGAGGCCCACAAGTGCCAACATGTGTCAATTAAAGCCCCTCTAAGTTCGCACCATTCTCTGGGTCGGCCAGCATGCTGTGTCATCAGCATGAAAGATGTGGAGAAATTGGAGAAGGTCCAGAGAAGAGCAACAAGAATGATTAAAGGTCTTGAGAACATGACCTACGAAGGAAGGCTGAAAGAACTGGGTTTATTTAGTTTGGAAAAGAGAAGACTGAGAGGGGACGTGATAGCAGTTTTCAGGTTTCTAAAAGGGTGTCATCAGAAGGAGGGAGAAAACTTGTTCACCTTAGCCTCTAATGATAGAACAAGAAGCAATGGGCTTAAACTGCAGCAAGGGAGATTTAGGCTGGACATTAGGAAAAAGTTCCTAACTGTCAGGGTAGTTAAACACTGGAATAAATTGCCTAGGGAGGTTGTGGAATCTCCATCTCTGGAGATCTTTAAGAGTAGGTTCGATAAATGTCTATCAGGGATGGTCTAGACAGTATTTGGTCCTGCCATGAGGGCAGGGGACTGGACTCGATGACCTCTGGAGGTCCGTTCCAGTCCTAGAGTCTATGAGAGTCTATGTTTTACTTGGGATACTCCTCAGGGCTGAGAGCCTGTCTCTGTGTTTTTGTACAGCACTCAGAACAATGTTAATAATAATCTAATATCCTCTGTGCACAATGCAGTTGGTTTCTGGTCATGTAAATTAGTGAGGCTGAAGACACATTCCAAACAAACAGTGTGTGCATGAAACTCCCCTCTGAACAGCAAACCCCATGTTCTCAATAGCAGTGTGACTCTCCATTTCTCCTGTTACTGTCAGGGTTGCCTTTCATTTCTCTGGGGCCATCTCCTCCCCCTCTCAGGGAGGATGACCTTTGAAGAACTCAACTGCTTATCTCTATCCTCCATTCAGGATTCTACTCTGGAGCACTTTGTTTCTTTCCCAAGACACACAGCATTACCTACATGGAGACAGGCAGGCTTTTCTCTCACCCGATTCACCTCAGCTCTGTCCCAAGATTGATTCTGTCTGTGTGCAGGAGCAATAGCGATCTAATGATAAACACTGATCTCCTCTCAGGCTGCCTATGCAAATTTTACTTTAGGCTGTTAAAATGCAAAGTGAGAACAAGCCATTTCTTACCTCAAGGACAAAAAGTGGCACCTCAGGCTATGGTTACCTCTTCTGAAGCCTTGCCAGTACTGAGAATATACATCTGAAAATGGCTGTAGTAAGAATTATATTGTTACATTTCATAAAAATAGCCTCTTAAACATTTTCTTTAAAAGACTAAAATAGACTCCCAGATTAATAATTAATTTTTCCTACACATGCTGCTTTCCATCCTATTCTTCAAACTAGCTTCGCATATATGTGAGATAAGTGTCTGAGCACTATATATGGACCATAGGAGAGGATACTCCAAAAACCACCTCTGGTGCTAGAGGACTGGGGTGGGGGTTAAAGAGAAGATGAGTCAGCCATTCTCCATGTGGATGTGGATTATTGGAGAGATAACAGTGGCCTGGGACCCCTCTGCCAGCTACTATCACAATACGCTCTGAACAGTAATTAAGCCCCTTAGTCCCCCCTTATGGCTGCTTCGTTTGCAGCTTGTTTATTCTGAAATGTGGACAAGTGAAACTCCTGCACACTATTGAATGTCAGTCTGCATCCTGTAGGCGAGTAATGCCGGATTGGTGAGTGCGGCGCAAACAGGAGTCATTTACATACATTAGTAGCAAATCATCATCTCAACCTTTGTAGACAGTTTCCAAAAATGAATTATCTGGGTTGTAAATTCCTGTTTTGCTTCTGTGAACAGGGTGGCAGACTGAGCCCCTGCACAGGGAAAAGCAGCACTGTTCTGATGGGTCACATGAAGGCTTCAGATGCTTTGAGGTTCAGGGTAATTACTGGTCAATCAAGGTGGCCGGTGAGCCCACTAGCACCAGGACATAAAAGTGGTAGTAGCCTCTCTTTGGCCAAAGGGAACTACAGAGCTAGTGCAGTGAGGTCCTGTGAGGAAGCTATAGGAACAGCCCAACTCAGAAGATGCTCACGCTGAGGTTTATGTTGTGTTATTGTTCCTGACTTCACAAGTCAGATAAGAAGGGAAGGGGTGAATTTTGGACATTGACTCTGGGACAGTGTCATCTGTTGGTGGCAGAACATTAACGATAACCACCAGTGTGTGGAACTGAAAATGGAAGTCTCACAAGAAACCAGAATAAGGATGGGCATTGTACATAGTTGTTGGCTCTCATGTCATCAGACTTCCAAAATAGAAATGTTTCTGAGGTTCTCAGAGAGAAATTGGCAAGCCCAAAAGCAGGAAAGGATATGGCTGAACACATCAGCTGACAGAAACTGCTGTCAGATTTCTACAATTGTCAGTTAGGATGAGAAGAAAATCTAGTACAGAACTGGCAGCACATCTGGCATAAATTAAAGGTGAGCAGCTGTCCTCCAGACTGGCCAGTTAACCATTAGCCAAGAACAAACTTCATAGAAGAGGCAGCAGGTAACAGATGGTGTGAGCATGTAACTCAGTTATATTGGCTGCCACTGCCAGTCAAATTCCCTTAATGAAAGGGCCTCCTTTTCATCTGCACTGTAAAGCCTTCAGGAGTGTTGTTCTGGGCTAGCTATGTCTACGTCACCAAGGCCATTCTCATGTCACCTGATGCTGATGTGCTAGGCTTTATAGAGTACTTTGAGGTGCCTTGGCACAATAAGGTATCTAAGTGTCTGTGCTAGTTGCAGCTGGAAAACTGTTCTTACAGAAAGAAGATATGGCCAAAAGTTCATGGTAGCAGCACTTTACAGTCACTGGCACCAAGACTCAGAACAAACTGCTGTTTGGGGCAAGGTCTGCTCTAGGCAGGAGCTATATTGGCCACAATGAAGCAGAGATGATTAGTTCAGAGTAAATGGAGCACTCAGAGATGGGAAGCACAAATATTCATCCTCCTGTCATAAGCATTGGCATTTCTTCTGGTGAGGCATGGGGCACATCCATAGATTGTGGGTTGGACTAGGTACCTCCTGAGGTCCTTTCCAACCCTGATATTCTGATTCCTAGATTCCAAGGCCAGAAGGGACCATTGTGATCATCTAATCTGACCCCCTGTATAACAGAGGCCAGAGAACTGCCCCAAAATAATTGCTAGAGCAGATCTGTTAGAGAAACGTCCAATCTTGAGTGGAAAATTTGCTAGTGATGGAGAATCCACCAAGGCCGCTGGTAAATTGTCCCAGGGGTTAATTACTCTCACAGCTGTAAATGTACACCTTATTCCCAGTCTGAATTTGTCTAACTTCATCTTCCAGCCTATTCTTCATTTCCATCTCCTGCCAGCCTTTTCCAGAGGGCCCGTTTGATGAAGCGAACCAAATTCTCTCTAGCTTGTTGTGAGCTGCTGCCTTTCCATACAGATGAAATGACCGTGTCGGCTGGTGGAGATTCCTGTTACTTAATGCCTGTGTCTCCTTGTTTCCCTTTCCTGTCTTCCCACTTAATAGCCATAATTGTTTTTATCAAGCTTTTGTATTGAAACCTCTTCCCAAATTCCTTACATCACTGCTTGCCAGTAACTCATGTGCAAATAATCATTGAGTTCATATAGCTTGTGTGTCACTTCATTCTGGTTCCCGGTTGGACTCTTCCACTCCAGAGATCTGTTTTTAAGACGTGCCCAGCTGGTGCAGTCATCCCATTCCTGTCAGCCCCAGAACCGATGTAAAAGATATGTATATATCCTAATCAAGTCATCTCTCAGTCTTCTTTTTGATAAACTGGATAGACAAGGGGGGTGAGGTCATATCTTTTATTGGATTAGCCTCTGCTGGTGAAAGAGAGAAGGTCTTCTTCGGGTCTGGGAAAGTGTCATTGCTAAATACAGGGTGGAAGAGAAAAAGGAGTTAACACATATTGCAAGAGACCATTCAAGGAAAAGTGGCCTTTTCTACACTGCCACTTTACAGTGCTGCAACTGTCTCACTCGGGGTTGTGAAAAAACACCCCCCGAGCGCTGCAAGTTGCAGCGCTGTAACGTGGCAGTGACGAGCCGCACTACCAGTGCTGGTAGCTACTCCTCTTGTGAGGGTGGGTTTTTTATAGCGCTGGGAGAATTCTCCCAGTACCGCTGCTGCAACTACACAAGCCACGTTAAAGTGCTGCCGCGAATGTTGCTAGTGAAGACATGCCCTAAGTCTCTCTATCTCTCTCTGTGGCATTTTCCTCCAGCTCTCCCATAATTTATGTGTCAACCTTTCCGGCTTTTCAACATACAGTAGCACCTCAGAGTTACAGACACCTCGGGAATGCAGGTTGTTCGTAACTCTGAACAAAACGTTGATTGTTCTTTCAATAGTTTACAACTGAACATTGGCTTAATACAGCATTGAAACTACTTTGCCGAAGAAAAATGCTGCTTTTAACCATCTTAATTTAAATGAAACAAGCACAGGAACTGTTTCCTTACCTTGTCAAATCGTTTTTTTTAAACTTTGCCCTATTTTTTTAGTAGTGTAGATTTAACACAGTACTGTACTGTATTTGCGTTGTCTCTGCTACTGCCTGACTGCGTACTTCCGGTTCCAAATGAGGTGTCCCGTTGACTGGTCAGTTCATAACTTTGGAGTTTGTAATTTTGACGTTCTGCTGTACTTTTTAAAAATGAGGACACCAGAACTGGACACATTATTCCAGTATGGATCTTACCAATGGCTTACACAGAGGTAGAATCATCTTTCTTTTCCAACTCGCATTCCACTGGGAGCTCACATGGAGTTGCTTGTCCACTAGGGGTATGCCTACATAGCAAAAAAGTCCTCACCGCATTGAGGGCTCATGCTTGGTGCTCAGACTTGGGCTCATGCCATGGTGCTAAAAATAGCTGTATAGGCATTTGGGCTTGGGCTCTGAAGCTTGGGAAGGAGGTGGGTTTCAGAGCCCGAGCCCAAATGTCTACACCCTGTTTTTAGCACCTATGGCGCAAGCGTCACAAGCCCAAGTCTGTAGACCCAGGCTCGCTGCAGTGGGGTATTGGTTTTGCTGTGTAGATGTACCCAGGACACTAACTCCTTTTCAGAGTCACTGCTCAGGATACAGTCCCCCATTCTGTAAGTGTGGCCTACACTCCTTGTTTCAAGCTGTATGACATTACAGTTGGCTGTATTAAAATGCATTCTGTTTGAATGGGCTGAGCTTATCAAGTGATCCAGATAGCTCTATCTGACTTCCCAGCCCGTCCTCATTGTTATTTCTCACTCCACCAGTCTTTGTGCCATCCACAGATCTGATCAGCAGCCAGTTTATATTTACTTCCAGATCATGGATAAAAATACTAAATAGCATCAGCCCTACTACTGATCCCTGCGGGACCCAGCTAGCCACACCACATTCTTGCAGCTTCAAAAAGGTGTGATGAGTATCCATAGACATAACCAGCCAACCTACCAGAGGTGTTCCAAGGCAGGTTAATAAACCAAGTGGAGTGTCTGCTTTGGGCACTTTGAGATATGACATTCCAAAAACATTTAAAGAGTTTTCACAAAGGGAGAAAGGGGATTTGTTTTTCAAGCCCTCTCAAACTGTGTCTCAAACACCTTGTTCCGTTAACTGAAGACTTCCCTCAAAATTCCTCCATTGGCAGCAGTCTGTACATGAGACTTCCTGCACTTGAAAACTGGGAATCCGATTACAATCGTAACTGTGCAGTCACTGCAAGATGCCTTAGTCTGGATATACACATAACTGGACTTTGAAATATTTCCTATTGTCTTTTGCACCACTGGAAGCATCAAGATAAACATTGCCCCAAAAGGATTATCCTATAATTAATTGACATTTAGAACTGACCACGACCTTATATCTATGTGAGTGAAATTAAACACACATAAGCAGGAAATTGCTGTTCTAAAGTATAAAAGATTGATGGCCCAGAGTGCTGCTACAGTAGCACTATGTTGTTTTTCAGCACATAAATCTGCAGAAAGAATCACCCTGTGTTGTGCGTACAATAGAAAATCTAGTGCAACTGTTACAAACTTTTTAGAGACTTTTGATAATTGCAAAGCACATTGAACTATGTGTCTGCTCGTACATGAACTTCCTGAATAGTGCAATAAGTAGAGCTATGAAATCTTAAGATTATAGCTTTATAGAAAGAAGCATAGCATGCCTTCCTCTGCATTATGTATTCCCCTTCTTCTATTCACCCCTCATGCAGGGTTTTAGAGACCGAAAAGCTGTGCAGTTATGTTAGCAAAGATCATAGCCTGCAATCAGATGAGATTCCATAAAGCTAAGTCTTCAGAATTAGGAGAGGGAGCAGAGTGTCTGTTGGGTTTCTGGAGTATGAAGCTGGGATTAGAAGCCTCCAAATTTAAGCAGTGCAGCATACTTTAGAATAGGTACATCTGGGAGGGCTGCTACCTGTATTTCAGTCAAATGTGGCCATTCTTCTTCGAGTGATTGTTCATATCCATTCCAGTAGCTGTACGCGCCGCACGTACACGCTCGTCGGAAGACTTTTACCCTAGCAACTCCGGCGGGCCGGCAGGTCGCCCCCTAGAGTGGCGCTGCCATGGCGGCTGATATATACCCCTGCCGGCCTGTCCGCTCCTCAGTTCCTTCTTACCGCCGTGTCGGTCATTGGAACTGTGGAGCGCGGCATAGCTGTCCTCCACGTCCCTAGCTTCTCCTTGTTCGTTGTTCTACGAGTTAGAGTTAGAGTTAGAGTATAGAATAGTTTATAGTTGTTATTTACTTGTTGTATATAGTTAGCGGGCTTGGGGCTCTAGCCCTCCCCCGCACCCGGCGCCGGGCTCATGCCCGGTTCGCCAGGATTCAAACCGTGCTCGGCCTGTAAAAAGCTGATGCCCACGAGCGATCCCCACGACTCCTGCCTGAAGTGCCTTGGGGAATCGCATATCTCTGAGAAGTGCCGAATTTGCAAGGCCTTTAAGCCAAGGACCAAGAAGGAGAGAGACCAGCACCTAAAGACTCTCCTCATGGAAGCAGCGTTTAACCCTCCGTCCTCGGCACCGGGTACCGTCTCAGTTACGGCACCGGACCGCTCTGGGCCCACGAAAACGCCTCAGCACCGACCTTCTCTGGCACCGGGCCCCGGGAAAAGACCGTCAGCGTCCTCCACCCCGGCCAAGCAGGCTTGGACGGAACACCCGGCACCAACTCCGGCCGCGGCACCAAGACCAGGGATTCCGTCAACTCCGGGCCCGGGAGGTCCTTCGAATCCGGTCCCTCTCAGCTCCCCGCTAAGATCTGGGGTCGAGCTGATGGTCCCGTCAACGCCCGAGACATTCTCCTCGGCTAGGTACCTCATCGCACTGACGGAGCCTGCGCTTCCCCAACCCCCGGCGCTGTCGGTGCGGGTTCCTCAATCTACGGGCAAGCCAGTGACCATGTGAGCGCCGTCTCTAGATTCCGCGAGTTGCCACTGATCCCCATCGAGGTCCCGGTGCCGTTCCCAGTCCTGTGGGAGGTCTCGCTTAAGACGCCGCTCGCAGTCCCGGCTCCGCTCGCAGTCCTGGCACCGCTCACCGCAGCGGTATCGGTCATACTCGCGTCATAGGTCATCTTCATGCCGGTCCCGATACTCCCGGCACCGCTCCAGTTCGAGTCATCGCTACCGGCACCGAGATTCGAGGAGCCGTTCTCACCGTCGGCGGTCCAGATCCAGGTCGACCTCCTGGCACCGAGCTGGTGGCAGGTCCTGGTCTCGATCGTGGCGCCGTTATGACTCCCGGCACCGATCTCCGGCACCGAGGAAGTCTCCACCATCAGGAGCAATGGACCCGTATCACTCCCGTTCGGCTCCTCCCTGGCCGTCACGCCAGCCGTCGGTCTCCTCGCAAGCGGACAGCGCGTACCTGGACACTGACAGGCCTGCTGCTCTTTTTCATGAGCCCCAGCCTCAGGAGCATGGTCCGCAGCAGTGGGGTTTCTGGACTCCCTGGGCGTACCACCAAGCCCAGGGCCCTCACCAGATTCCCCCGCATTCGTCTGCTTCCGAACACAGGGCTCCGGAGGTCACATCTTCCCGTTCTCCTCCTTCCCCTACAGAGTAGAGGTCGTCTCAGCCTCAGGATACTGAGCACCCTCCAGAGTCAGACGCAGTGCTCCAGGCAGAGCCTTCAGCAGATCCACTCCTACCAGGTCTCTCCTCGTCATCCTCCCCGGATGAGGCAGTGGCGGGAATGATATCCACCAGTCCCCCTCCGCTTGACCTCAGGGCGCATCAGGACCTCCTCAGGCGCGTGGCGCAAAACATGAATTTGCAGGCTGAGGAGGTCTCCGAGATTGAGGACCCAGTAGTGAGCATACTGTCGGCCGACGCACCCACTCGAGTCACCCTTCCTTTTATTCGGACCATTCAAGCCAATGCCACAACCATCTGACAGTCCGCGGCGTCCGTTCCCCCCGCTGCTCGCGGAGTGGAGCACAAGTACACGGCGCCTTCGAAGGGCTACGAATATCTGTATGTTCACCCGCCCCCGTGTTCCCTCGTTGTCCAGTCTGTGAATGAGAGGGAACACCATGGTCAGCAGGCCCTGGCCCCCAAGTCTAAAGAGGCGAGGCACATGGACCTGCTTGGCCGGAAGGTCTATTCTGCGGGCGCCCTCCAGCTGTGGGTGTCCAACCAAGAAGCTCTACTTAGCCGTTACACATATAACACCTGGGTGGCAGTGGACAAATTTAAAGAGCTGCTCCCGCAGGATGCGCGTCAGGAGTTCTCTGCGATCCTTGACGAGGGCAAGAAGGTCGTGAGAACTTCCCTGCAGGCAGCTTTGGACGCCGCAGATTCGGCCGCCAGGACTCTAGCTTCCGGCGTTACTGTGCGCCGCATTTCCTGGCTACAGGTCTCTCGCCTTCCTCCGGAGCTCCAATATACTATCCAGGACCTTCCGTTTGAGGGCCAGGGCCTGTTCTCTGACAAGACTGACCCTCGGCTGCAAAGCCTTAAAGACAATAGGGTCATTATGCGTTCATTGGGGATGCATACACTTGTCACCCAGCGCAGACCCTTCAGGCCTCAGAAACAACACCGGTCCTACCCCCAGCCCAGGCAAAGGCAAGACTTCGCCAGGCGGCGGAATAGAAATGGCTGGCGTAGACAATCGGGCAATCAGGGAGGACAAAACCAGAGCTCCTGCAAGCCTTCCTCCGGCCCGAAACCTTCATTTTGAAGGTGCGCCCGAGGGCGCTTTATGAGTTCCTCCCACGGATCCATCTCTTCCCTTTTCCAACCGTCTTTCCTTCTTCCTCACGGCGTGGTCCCAGCTAACATCGGACCGCTGGGTCTTACGCACGTTGGAACTTGGATACCATCTGCAATTTGTTTCATACCTGCCCTCCTCCCTTGTCCCTCTTCAGGGACCCTTCTCACGAGCAACTCCTCCTCCAAGAGGTGCAAACGCTCCTCGCCAAAGGAGCCATAGAGGAGGTTCCAGAGAGCGAGCGAGGCAAGGGGTTCTATTCCCGATATTTTCTGATCCCCAAGGCCAAGGGAGGCTCAGGCCTATCCTCGACCTGCGGGAGCTCAACAGATACCTGGTAAAGTTGAAGTTCCGTATGGTATCCTTGGGGACCATTATCCCATCCCTGGATCCCAGAGACTGGTACGCCGCCCTCGACATGCAGGACGCCTACTTCCATATAGCCATCTTCCCGCCCCACAGGAGGTTCCTTCGATTCGTCATCAACAGCTGTCACTATCAATTCGCGGTCCTCCCGTTCGGCCTCTCTACAGCCCCGAGGGTATTCACCAAGTGTATGGCTGTAGTCGTCGACCACCTTCGCCGCAGTCACGTACATGTATTTCCATACCTCGACGACTGGCTGATCCGGGGACCCTCAGAGGAGCGAGTCCTCGCTCACGTCTGCATGGTCAGGAGACTTTTCATAAGCCTAGGTCTAATGCTCAATGCCGAAAAGTCAACACTAACCCCCACTCAGAGGATAGAGTTTATTGGCGCCATTCTGGACTCCACTCTGGCCAGAGCCATTCTTCCTCTGTCGCGGTTCCAAGCTTTAACGGCCATCATCTGACGGCTGCAGGCAGCGCCTTTGACCTCAATACGTACTTGCCTGACTCTCTTGGGCCATATGGCGGCCTGCACGTTTGTCACGGAATATGCACGGCTCCGCCTGAGGCCCCTCCAGTCCTGGCTCATTGCTCAGCTCCGTCCGGCCACGCGTCCTTTGGATATGATTGTCACAGTTCCTCAGGACGGCCTAAACTCCCTACACTGGTGGCTGAACCAGCCTGTGGTGTGCGCGGGGCTCCCATTCCATCCGCTCCAGCCCTCGGTGTCCCTAACAACGGACGCATCAGACCTGGGATGGGGGGCTCATCTCGGGACCCTGCAGACCCAAGGCTGCTGGTCTCCTCACAAGCTAGCCCTCCACATCAACGTGCGGGAATTGAGGGCGGTCCGCCTTGCTTGTCAAACATTCCATCAGCAGCTCCAAGACCGCTGTGTTTCGGTATTCACCGACAACACAACGACCATGTATTATATAAACAAGCAGGGCGGCACGAGGTCTCCTCCTTTGTGTCAGGAGGCCTTGAGGCTTTGGGACTTCTGCATAGCCCACTCCATTCAACTCATCGCATCCTTTCTCCCAGGGGTTCGGAACACGCTGGCGGATCATCTGAGCAGATCCTTCCTTTCCCATGAGTGGTCCCTTCGCCCGGACGTCGCTCTTGCGCTCTTCCAGAAGTGGGGATGTCCCCGGATGGACCTCTTCGTGTCCTGCGGGAACAGGAAATGCCAGATGTTCTGCTCTTTTCAAGGTCTCGAACTGGGTTCGGTTGCAGACGCCTTCCTTATTCCGTGGGCGACGCATCTGTTCTACATGTTCCCACCGTTTCCGCTAGTCCACAAGGTCCTTCTGAAGGTGCGCAGGGACAGGGCCTGCTTGATCATGATTGCTCCAGTGTGGCCCCGGCAGCATTGGTTCTCCATGTTGCTGGACCTGTCTGTTGCCGACCCTGTCCCCCTGCCTCTTCACCTGGACCTGATCACTCATGACCACGGCAGGCTCCGTCACCCAGACCTTCAGTCGCTGCACCTCACAGCATGGCTCCTGAATGGCTGACCCGTTCTGAAATGTGTTGCTCTACCCTGGTGCGGCAGGTGCTCCTGGGAAGCAGGAAGCCTTCTACGAGGGCGACGTACTCAGTCAAGTGGAAGCGTTTTACGTGCTGGTGCATGGAACGGCACTTCCTCCCCACCGAGGTCTCCATCTCTAATATCCTTGATTACCTCTGGTCCCTCAAGCAGCAAGGTCTGGCAGTGTCCTCTCTCCGGGTTCATTTGGCGGCCATCTCCACCTTCCACCCGGGAAGCGATGCCGTTCCGTCTTTTCTCACCCAATGGTGACTAGGTTCCTTAAGGGTCTGGAGCATCTTAACCCCAGATGATCCGCCGCCCCGCCCCCTCTGGGACCTGAACCTGGTTTTTGGCCTGACTCATGTCCCCCCGTCTTGTAACTGTTGGCTACGGTGTCCGTTCTCTGTCTCTCCGGAAGACTGCTTTCCTGGTACCATCCCTCGCAAGACGGTGTCGGAACTCCGGGCTCTCACAGTGGAACCCCGTATACCGTATTCACCGGACAAGGTGCACTTGAGACCGCACCCAGCCTTTGCTCCAGGTATGTCTCGGCCTTTCACGTCAACAGGGGTTTGTTTCTACCTGTTCTTCCCGAAGCCCCATTCGTCTCGCAGGGAGCAACAGCTGCACTCCTAGATGTTCGTAGGGCACTCGCCTTTTATATAGAGCGAACCAAGCCGTTTCGCAAATCCCCCAACTTTCGTTGCGATTAGCTGAAGGTGTCAAGGGATTGCCGTCTCAATCTCAGAGGATCTCCTCGTGGGTGACGTCCTGTATCCGGGCCTGTTATGACTTGGCTCAATCCTCCGGGCCACGTGACTGCGCACTCTACCAGGGCTCAAGCCTCATCGGTGGTTTTCCTTGCCACGTGCCCATCCAGGAAATCAGTAGGGCAGTGACCTGGTCCTCGTCCATACCTTCGCTTCCCATTATGCTGGTCCAGCAGTCCAAGAGATGAACGCAGCGTTCAGGCTCCGCTGTCTACACCGCTGCGACTCTCACTCCGAGCCCCACCGCTCTTAGGTAAGGCTGGGAATCACCTACTGGAATGGATAATGAAGCAATCATACCTGTCTCAAAGAGGAAAAGCGGTTACCTTCACCTTTGTAACTTGTTCTTTGCAGATGTGTTGCCATATCCATTCCACACCCGCCCCCTTCCCGTCACTGTCGAGTACCGGCAAGAAGGAACTGAGGAGTCGGATGAGCCGACAGGGGTATATATCAGACGCCCATAGCGGCGCCATTTTCCAGGGGGCCCCTGCAGCCCCGCCAGAGGCTAGGGTAAAAGTCTTCCGACGAGCGTGCACGCGCGGCGCGTACACCTACTGGAACGGATATGAGCAACACATCTCGAAGAACAACAGTTACAAAGGTGAGTAACTGTCTTTTATTCTTGGTTTCCCTTTCACTTCACTTCACCAGTGTCCTGTCTCTTCTGTTTTGGGGGAGTCCATTTTTCAGGCTGTGAGATTTGTATGTTTCTGCTAGCTGCAGCTACCAGCCATGGCCTGAGGTCAGCTTGTGTGGATGTGCTGCATCCTTCCAGCTTCTTTCAGTTCCTTTACATCAGTGCATATCCTAGTGTAGAAGAGACCCTAATGTCTGCCAGCTTGGGCTAAACTGGGCTGTGTTGTCTTTATCTCTGGCCAGCTGTGCGGCAGCATCATTTCCTGCTGGATCCGTTTGTAGAAGATACTAACTTTTAATCAAAGGCCGTTGCCAGACCCCAATGGAGTTGTGCAGCTGAGCTTGATTGAACAGAATACCTGTCAAAGGGCTATTCGAGTTAAAAACACCTCTTCCTCCCTGAGAAGAGTGATTCAGAGAGTGCCTCTCAGAGTGAAATCAGCGATAACTGACAGGCTTCCTATCTTTGTAAATCCCCAATAATTGTAACACACACTCAGTGCTGCGGGCCAGTGCTGTCCAGCTGCCATGCCAGCCTGGCGGCTGCTGCAGCTGCAATACCAGCTCTTTATGCACGTGTCCATTTCCGAAGGGATTATTTTCTGTGTGGTATGCTAAGGGATGCTGCTTTCAAAAAGGTGGGGTGATCCATGCAAGTTCAGACTTTAACTCCTTCCACCTGGAATGTGGGCTCAGATCTGGCTGAAGCAGCTGACATGAGTTTGGTGGTCATGTCCTACTTCCTGATTTGTTCATATTATTAAACAGCTGCAGCAATGGCAATTTCTATGCAGGGAAATCCACAGTGGAAATAACCTGACCTGCAGCAAACCCAATTTTCAGCAGCAGCTGCAGAGCTCTGTGAGGGAAGGGAAGGCTAGAATAGCAGGGGAGCTGCAGGTTGAAATTGAGGGCCGTTGGGAGACCCGTGTGAGGAACCACTTGTAGGTATAAAGAGGTGAGCTCTAGGTAACGGTAGAAGAACAAAGAGGAGCCAGGGAGTTATAGACCAGTTACAGCTTAACTTAGGCACCTAGAAAGGTACTGGGAAAAATCATGAAACAGTCTGTTTGTGAACGCCATCCTAGAGGATTATAGGGTTATAAATAAGAGCCAACATGGATTTGTCAAGAACACATCATGCCAAAGTAACCTAATTGTCTTCTTTAACAGGGCTGCTGGCTTTGTATGTAAGGGGGAAGCTGTAGATATGATACGTCTTAATTTTAGAAGGGCTTTGACACAGTCCCACATGAAGTTCTCATAAGCAAGCTAGGGAAATTGGTCTAAATTAAATTACTATAAGGTGGATGCAAACATGGTGGAAAGACTGAACTCAGAGTAGTTATCAATTGTTTGCTGTCAAACCGGGGGGACGTCTCTAGTGGAGTCCCACAGGAGTCTGTCTTGTGTCTGATTCTGTACAATATTTCCATTGATGACTTGGATAATGGAGTGGAGAGTATGCTAATAAAATGTATGGATGGACCAAGCTGGGAGGGTTTGCTAGCACTTCGGAGGACAGGACTAGAATTCAAAATATCCTTGACAAATTGGAGAACTGGTCTGAAATCAATTAGGTGAAATTCAGTAAAGACAAGTGCAGGTCTGGAATAGGCTTCCAAGGGAGGTTGAGGAATCCCTGCCATTAAAGATTAAGAACAAGTTGGACAAACACCCGTCAGGGAGGGTCTAGGTTTGTTTGGTCCTGCGTCAACATAGAGTGCAGGACGTGATGATCTCCGGGAGTCCCTTCCAGCACAACATTTCTATGATTCTGAGACCATTGGCTGGATACAGGAGTTTTTGTGTATAGCAGTGTGTAATGTGATGGGGTATAGTCAGTGTGATCAATCTCTCACTTTCCTGGGCACGTAATGAACTCAGATTTTAATGGCTGGTAAAATATAAGCTTGAAAAACCATCTTTTTTAGCATATCTAGTACTGCTGACCCTCCTGTCTCTATGTTATGTTGCACTTGCGTACCCTGCAGCTTCTGTTTTCTTTCTGGATTAAGGATGTGAAATTTTCTTCACTTTAGGATCTTAAAAAAACAGAGTAGCTAAAGAGCTGCAGCACAGAGGTTGATTCCTCTGGAAAGTGTCATGTTTAAAGCTAATGTTGACTGAATTTGTGTGGTGCTTAGGACGGGGATTGCTTCTAATGGCCAGAGTGCTCCACACTCTAGGAGAGGAAGAGAAGCATGGAAGGTACAGCTGAGTTGAAATAAAATGTTCGAGTTTTTTTAAATGTCTTTGTAGCAAAGGGAATTTCTCTCCCTAAAACTAGTGTTTGGGGTCAGGATGGTTGAAGATGGGTCTTCAAGTAGGAAAACAGCTATCTGCAGTTTCATTCTTCCTGTTTCTTGCAAGTCATCTTGTATGGAGTTTAGATGAGTTTTAATGAGGTATGGAGTCACTTTGAGGAAACTCATGACTCTGCTCACTTTTCTGTGAAAGGAGGGTCTGGATCCTTTTCTTTGTTCCTTATGTAGCACTATCAGATCTGATTGCAGAAACCTGATGAGGCTCTTAACTGGGGCACCACAGAAACCACCACTCTGGCCTTCTCTTTATCCATCTTGTTTCTGGGCCAAGTTTTTACTGCAGCTCATCACACTCAGTGTTTTCTGACAAAAGGCAGCCGAGGCCCCCTTGTTCTATTAGCTCTTTATTGGTGCTGGGTGGAAGTGAAGACTTTCCCATGCAGATATAAAATACACTCAAAGGATTGGAGGTGCCATTCTCACCAACTCTGCCTTAAAGTGTGTAATTGAAGGGTCAGCTGTGGTCTAGTGGAGTGAGCAGGCTGCTGGGAGACAGGAGAGCTGGGTTCTTCTCCACACTGACAGCGACTCACTCAGTGACCTGGACCTTTGGTTTCACCTCTTCTTCCCTCCTTTTCCACATCAGCGAAAGGGGGCTAACGATACAGTGGCAAGTGCTTTGAGACTGACTGCTGGAAAACGCTCTGACTGTTTCCAGTGTCCTGTTTACTATTGGTTTGTGTTTGCTCAAAGTCTGGAACCAGACAATCCAAGGAGGAGGTGGGGAACCAGAATAGCTTCAGACAGGGGGTCATGCGCTTATCACATGGGAGTCGTGAGCTGTCAGCTTCCACCCCCAAACCCCCCTTTGTCTCCAGCATTTATAATAGTGTTCAATATAAAAAAGTGTTTTTATGGGGGGGGGGGGCTTGCTGTGTGAAAGGGGTCACCCATACAAACATTTGAGAACCATTGATCTAGAGCTTGTAGGAAAGGCTGGGTGTGTGCTCTGTATTCCCTGAGCTCTGACCCCATCTGTTCAAGCCCACTAGGGAAGCCAGCAGGTGTGAATTTTTCATTGCCATTTCTTCACCATTCCTCATTGCACGGTGAGCTGCAGTTTTGCTGACTTTCACCGCTTCATAGCAGGAAAGGTCAGGAACCTCATAAGCAAGGGGAGCCGAGGAGTGGGGAAATGCAGAGCAGCACTTCGGGCAGCTGATTCTTTTTGGCATTAGAGCACTAATGAATATTCTGTCATGGTCCTGTGAATATTTCAGGAAGTGTTCTTCTCCTGCCTTCCTGGGCCTCCGAGTTACCAAGGTTACCTGACATGACTTTCCTGAGAGAGGTAGCTGCAGGTTGGTTGGTCTAGCGCGCCTGCCTCCTCCTGATTGCGCCAGCAAAGGCCACTCAGCAAGGGGCTTCATCTGCCATTCTCTCCATACAGCTGCTGCTGCTTCCCTTGCTCCCTCTCCACTGCTGCCTGAGGTGTCAGTTATTCCATTTTATTTTATTCTTTGGAGTAAGGATCATTTTAATTTTGTTTTGCTTGCATAACCTGGACTGTTGTTATCTGACTAATTACTCTCACGTTTTCCTTCAGACAGCAAATGGGAGAAATAAAGCTGCTGCAGCATGTTTATGTGATTTCTGCTTATCAAATTACTGTAATTATTTGAAGAATTGCTTAAAATTGCATTGAGTAATGAATTTAATTATGAGTTTGCAGCAATGGCTTGTGCTGCATGGGGCTCGCAAGTGGGCAAGTTTATTAAAGGCTCTTCACAAACTGACAGCAGGCGAGATGACAGCTAGTTCCTTGCAGAGAGAGATTCTGACATGTTCACATGATGCCGGGGGGGGGGAGGAGGAGGGGGGACAACAGGGGCATGCTTAGC
The DNA here is from genome assembly GCF_003597395.2 of Chelonoidis abingdonii. NCBI lineage: Eukaryota > Metazoa > Chordata > Testudines > Testudinidae > Chelonoidis > Chelonoidis abingdonii. The sequence continues at coordinate 1,372,786 of NC_133775.1, forward strand.
AGAGCAGCTTGACGGATAGTTCTCATGATCTGCCAGCTTGCCTAGTCCATTTTTAATACCAACCTGAGTAAGACTAAGTATCAGAGCTCTCCCACGACTCTGTGCTGAGGCTTATTGGCTTTACTCGGATATTTTCTGCCTCTCCTGCACTGGCACTACCATGTGCATGGGGGAAAACTGCCCTTTTGCCCAGGCATTATCAGCTTCCTCTGTGAATTGATTTTATTTTGGAATGAAACCCTTTGGGAGATCAGCATGGAGGTAGCCAGCTACCCAGGCCAATTCTGAGGATGCTGCAAACCTGTGGCCACAGGGGCCCCACCTTATCACGACCTGCTCACAATACCATGGTGTTTGCCATGCCTGCACCATGTTCCGCAGGGTACCAGTAACTTCATGCTACTGAGAGCTCCCCAGGGACAATAACTGGAGTTCCTTGGAGAATCAAGATGTGATCCTTTGGCCTTGTAGCCTGGTCAAACAAGACTCTACATTTCCACACTTACGATGTTTATTAATAATCAGACTCTCAGACACTTGTGTTGTTGTTTTGTTCAGCAAAGGCTCTTTCCCAAAGAAGGTTACACAGAAGTTTCTTTGACAAATTTTCCTTTCTTTAAGGGATTGAGGCAGTTTGTGATAATGAGTTGCACCTTGAATGCATGCTTTATTTAAATACTAAACAAGGATATTTATCCATATAATTGAACTCTCCCAGACGATATAGCGAACGAATACCTCCAAGCCAAAGGGTATCAGAGCATACTTACACACACGAGGAAGAAATAGAGGAATACAAAGTTAGTGCAGTCCCTCAGAAGGCCATGGATCTAGTTAAGGCACATTCAAGACCCCGAGAGAACTCAGAAAATGAGGAAGTCAGTTGGGTCCATTATACCCCAGGTTTATGTAACTTCATTACTAATGTCTGTGACCCTAATGAGATTAATACCTACCTACTATCCATGTGTGGCCTTCCAGATCTCCACAACTACACCTTTAATTACTAATATTAATAAAGTACATCACATTTCTGAATAATTCCTATATGTAAATGTGGTCCAACTACCTAGTAACCAGATTGCTAACCCCCTCCCCCCCTTCATTTCTTGCTACACTCTGCTGTACTGTACCCTTCATGGTTATTCATTGATCTCTTAGACTTGGGTGTGCAGAATTTATGACCTGAGCTTATTTTCTTAGGCCTGTAACATTTCAGCTAAAACCCAGCCTTTAGCATAACTACTCCCACAAGGCCTCACACTAATACAACAGGCCTTAATCTTAGCAAGCCTCATAACCCACTTATGTTTACCTACTTTCCCTCTTGCATGTTCAAAACTAATAAGCAATGCACCCCTGTCAAAATTATACCTCTATAGTGTCATTCCACTTACAACAAGCTTAAGATTAGTCATGAGACATGAGCCAGTCCTTCTCTTGCTTGACAGAAAATCTCTGTCTGCTGCGTCCCGAACTCCCTCCATCTACACTCTCACACCAGTTCTTCTGATTCTCCCCTTGCCCTTCATAAAAGTCTTCCATCTCCATCCCTACCCAAAGTTGGCATGGCCTGAGATTGGGGCAGGTTGGGAAAAAAGATTGCACAGGGACTCTTATGATATATCTGTGTTGCAATTAAAAACCTGTGCAGGCTTGGGCTGGGAAGCTGTTTGGTGGGGTAGATGTTTGGGCTCGGGTTACAGCCTGAGCTCTGGGACCCTCCCCCCTTGCAGGGTTCTAGAGCCCAGGCTACAGCCCGAGCCCAGGTGTCCGTACTGTAGTTAAACAGCCCCTTAGCTCCAGCCCCATGAGCCTGAATCAGCTGGGACAGGCCAGACACAGGCTTTTAATTCTAGTGTAGATACACCCCTAGCCCTTGCAGCCAGTGGGCCCAATTGAATGGCTCTGTAGGAAGCCCCAGATCTCCTTGAAGTGGCCCTGCCGGATGCCTCTTCCTCTGTGCACAGCCTGTGTTAGCTTTGCCTTTCTTGCCAGGGGAGTGAATGACAATGTATACATGCAGTTCCAATCTGTTGGCTAGGATCTGTATTTTAATGGGATTCAAATAGGCAGCTAATTGCAGGGTTATTGATTTACAGAAACAGATTGTTGATGCAGGATATTATTTTACATCCTATGCTGCTGCTGCTATTTATATAGTCAAGGGACAAAGATGCATAGAGCATGGTACAAGTGGGTAGAATGTGCTTGAAGTAAAGGTCTGGGAGAGGCAATGCAGGGCAGGGTGCTGGGTGTGTTTTGTAGCAGAAAAACTTCAGGAAACAAGTGGGTCTGGGGAGAGGGCGGCTATTGGTGCGTGGTAATGGGAAAGCTGTTCCAAGCATGGGAGAGTTCAAAATAGGGAGTGGATGGAGGAGTGAAAGTGGTGGAAAGAAATGCAGGTGGGGTTAAGATTTGCAGAGCAGTAAGTGCTGGTGAGGAGTTGGAAAATACTGGATAGTACCGGCCCCAGGACAGACCTCTGCAGGACACCATTAGAGATGTCCCCCTGGTTGGACTGCGAACCACTGATAACTACTCTGACTATGGTCTTTGCACTCACCTTATAGTGATTTCATGTAGACCACATTTCCCTAGTTTGCTTATGAGAATGTCATGTGAGAGTGTGTCAAAAGCCTTAATAAAACCAAAGTGTGTCACATCTACAGCTTCCTCCCATCTGCTAAGCTATTAACACTGTTAGAGAAGGATAAATTAGGTTGGTTTGGCAGGATTTGTTCTTGTCAAATCTATGCTGGCTGTTCCTTAGAACCCCATTATCTTCTAGGTGCTGACAAACTGATTGTTTAATAATTTGTTCCAGTATCTTTGCAGATACTGAAGTTAAACTGACTGGTCTATAATTCCCGGCTTGTCTTGTACAAGCAAAGGAGAAGACAATGCCCCTTGAAACCATAACATTAGTCTGGTGGTTCTCAAACTATTGTACTGGTGACCCCTTTCACACAGCAAGCTTCTGAGTGTCACCCCCCTTATAAATTAAAAACACTTTTTAATATATTTAACACCATTATAAAGGCTGGAGGGGAAGCAAGGTTTGGGGGAGGAGGCTGGCAGCTCGCACCCCCCATGCAATAACCTCACGACCCCCTGAGGGGTCCCGACCCCCTATTTGAAAACCCCTGCATTACTCAAAACAATTGGCATCTTTGCCATGAGCCTGGCCACACTGGGGAGAAAGCAAAGGCCTGTTTTAGTGGGAAGGTGTGTCCACCAAACTCTGTTGTTGCTAATGAGCTGACGGAATCAGAAATGGAGCAGCATAGAGAGGGATATGGGCTCTTTCATTTGTTGAGATCTATCCAGTCATTGGTCTTTCTAGTTAGGTTCCTGGCCTCCAGAAGTGGCCAACACATGATGATGGCTAAGAGGAGGATAAACCTCCTTATTCCTATATCATTGGCCAGTTGCATAAGTTCTGTATTTGGGACAGGAGAAAGAGAATTCCTTGTGCCCTGCAGCATGAGATGTCATTACCCTTATTGTTCTCAGCTTTTATAGCTGCAAATGTTATTAAATGTCATAAAATTGTCCAGTCCTTTTAAGTCCAACCACAATATTTGTCCCAATTTGCCAGCACATAAAGAGAGAAGCAAAGGCTGTCTCTGAAGAAATGAGGAAATAACGTCATCTTAAATTCTTAAATTCACCCTGAAAACAGGGAATAAATTTAGCAATAATATTTTGAACACTGAGCCGCCTTTGGGAGTGATCTGTGCAGGAGGAAATAACGGTGGCTAATGTTTTCTTCTCTCAATCATTTCTAAAGGTCACATCATGATCAAAATGCACTTGCTAATTTAATTTCTCTTCTCAATGTAAATTTAAGATGTTGCTTTTCTCCATTTGCTAGTGAATCAGTCTTTTGCTTTGTTCCCAGAGTAAGTGTGACAGGATCTAACCCCAAAGCTGCAGTCCAGCCTCACAACCATCCATCCCTGTGGTATCTGAGTGCCTCAAAGCACCCATGCCAGGTGGAGAAGAACTATTTCCGTTGTATAGGTGGGGAGCTGAGGCACAGGGTGGAGTAAACAGCTAGACCAAGGTCACCCAGAAAGTGAGTGGCGGAGCCAGGCACTGAATCCAGGAATCCAGAGCCCCACTCCTGTAGCTTAGCCACTAGACTGTCCTTCCTCCTTTAAAAATAGGAGGCGAAACAGACCTCGAAGATGAAGTGACACACTCAGAGTCACACAGCACGTCAGTGGCAGAGTTGAGTTAAGGACCCTGGCTTCCGAGTCTCAGGCCAGTGTCCTTCCCACAAGACCACCCTGTCTCCTTCTCAAGTCTTTCCTGGAAGCTTTTCCTTTCCCAGATGCATCCCCTGCATTTATCTTTTCCCAGTGCTCTCCATCCTGGGGGTGCACCAAGCTCCAGGCAGTTGCTCCTGGGTTTGAGAGATAGGACAGTAGGAGGAGAAGGCAGCACAGCTGAAAATGGCAAGAGTGTGGGAGAAAGAGGAGAAGAGAGGAAGGCAAAGGGAAAACACAGAGCCCCAGAGAGCCCAATTCCCCAGTCCTGTGTCAGAGATACATGATTTCATTTGAGATAGTATCAAATTAAGCAATTTCCAACTCTCCACCTTCCCCCTGTTGTGGGGAAACTTTCCAGGCATTATGAAGCTAGTCCCCACCCCTTCCCTTCAATCCGGGGGGAATGGTTCATTGGGCGTGTGCTGAAAAGATCCGTGAGTGCCCTGGATCGGATGCAATGAGGTGATGTGGAGTATGGCTGTGCCAGCCCGGGGGTGTGGTGGGATGACAGAGCACTTAACCTTTTGTCGGCTCAAGGGCCTTTGCGCGTTGCTGGTAATCCTTAGAAATAGGACTTAATGGATGGGTTTATTAGTAACAAAGATCTTTCCAGAGTCATCTCCCTGTCTAAAGAAATTCACAAGAGCGCCTCCTCACTTCTTAGGTGAGAGACAACAGGTCACAATGGGGTCTGGCCATTGCCTGGAGACCATCAGGGCTGTGTCTGTGCTGAGGCTATCACAGATCCATTGATTACAGAGCTCATCTGGACCTGCGCTTGGTCCCCTCAAGCAGATCACTGCTGTTGTAAGGCCCTCTCTTTAGTGGGGGGCACCTATTTGATGAATATAATGTACATTGTCCTAGGCGATGACCTCTGCTCAAGGCTGCTGTGGTCACTCTAAATAGCGAAGACTCGTTAGGCAGGTTTTTTCTTCTCTGGCATTTGTGTCAATCCCTGGTTCAGTAAAGTGAGTGTCTGAGATTCTCAAAGCTGGCTAGGAGAGTTAGCTACACATCTCCTATTGATTTTAATGGGAGTGCACTGAATCCCCTAGTCAGCTTTGAAACTCACGACCAGCGTGTTCGGCACTGCAGCAGAGGGGAGTGCTGGTTAGTCAGGGGTGATCCTGCAGCGTTTGCTGAGAGCGCTCAGGAGGGGGACTGCTGTCACACTCAGTTCACGGGAAAACACCTGGAAAGCTGGGGTTAGTTGTGCTTTCTTATGTCAGAACCAGTGTGTGTGTGTCTCATTTGGTTGTGTTGGACCCCAGGGCCGCCCAGAGGGTTCAGGGGCCTGGGGCAAAGCGGAGGAGCTGCGGCGCTTGTTCTCACCTGGCGGCGGTCCAGGTCTTTGGCGGCAGGGGGCCCTCCAGTCACTCTGCATCTTCGGCAGCACTGAAGGGCCCCAGTCGCAGAAGACCCGGAGCGACTGAAGGGCCCCCCGCCACCGAAATGCCGCTGAAGACCCGAACTGCTGGTGTGCCAGGGCTTATGGGGCCTGGAGCAAATTGCCCCTCTTGCCCCCCCCCCATCCCTGGGCAGCCCTGTTGGACACACATTTCCTGGGATGAGAATATCAAAATGTAACCACCATGGTCTAATCTTCCAGAGCTAGACAGTTACAGGCCGCCCCCTCCATAGCGCCACCTACAGAAACAGACAGACTGGAATCAGTATCTGCTTAGTAGAGAGTTAGAGAGACAAGGTGAGTGATTTCACATCTTTTATTGGCCCAGCTTCTTTTCTCTCTAATATCCAGGCTCCAACACAGCTACAACAGTGCTGTGGAGTAGAAAGTTCTCTCCCATGCTGATAGTTACAGCTCTGGAGAGCCTCCCCTAGTCCCTGGCTCCTAATTACTTTGGTGAAGTAGCTTGGGAGCAGGTTAAATAGTCTTTTGTAATATCAAATAAAGCCAATGTGCTTCACTCAACTCACTCGATGGAAACCACTCTGATTATCTGTATGTATTGTCACGCTGGATATTAAAAGAGCATCTTAAAGGGAAACATGGAATTGTTTAATGACTCTAAAGACCAGAGAGCAGAAGCTTTGTGGCAAATGCCTCTAATCTAGAATCTGAGATAGACTTGGAATCCAATTGCTTTTACTGTGTTATAAAACATGAGACATTTTGATGTGGTAACTCAGGTTTGTTTCAGAACTTTATTAGCTGTTCTTCATGCACATCAAATGTTGGACACTGAGCCAAATAGCTGTGCTCATGAAGGGTGAAGCTGACTCAAGGACAGAGCTGTTAAGGTATGTAATACTCAAGATAGGAAAATTAGTTGTCTTTAATTTGGCATAAATCCCCAAAATTCTAACTTTGGTTATTAGGAATTCAGGGCCATTTTTTCATTAGCTGTATCCAGAAATGTGCTCACATCCAGATTTAGAAGTCTAATCTGGGAGCAGAGTTTGTGCCACTGATTGTTGGTGTGTTAATAAAGAATGGTGCTGTCTGACCTCTTGTATGGTCCCTATCAGGTGGCAGCTTAGCCGATGGTCAATCACATCACGTCATCGCTTGGTTACAGTTCATTGTCACTGATGTCCTGTAATGAGCAGCTCCACACACCTGATCTAATGAGACAGTCCATGAAAACAAAATGTCTGGCCAGGTCAGCTGGTGGTGGCTGCTGTTGCATTCATATGCAGTTCATCTGCTCCAGAAGAGGAAGAGTCCCTTTCTGTGCAGGTTTTCTTCAGCCATTGAAATGTAACCTTGCAGTTATGGCAGCTCTTTCCCAGAAAGTCTCATCTAAGCTGGACCTGGTATAATAAAGAAGACATTGTGCCTTTTGGATTCGGACAATGGTAGTGACGTCCTTGTGGCTTACAAAGTAGAACAGCCCAGTGATTACAATGTGGGAAAGAATGTGGAATGCATTGCAATGCCCGTTCGACATTTCTTGCATGTATAAACAGAGTGATGGGCAGTGGTTCTGGTCTAGCAGCTCTGCTGGCTAGTCAATAAGCAGCAGGAAATGTTAAACAGAGATAGGAATAACATCGTCTCTTGTTGGAAGCTGGCAGCATAAACACTTAAGTCTTCCAGGAGAAGAGAGGGCCATGTGGGCATCTCCCAGTTTGTTTCCCATTTTGGGAAACTTGCCTTCTTTTCTCGTCCTGCTCTATCCAAATATACGAAGTAAAAAACCTCACAAAACACTGGTTGGGCCACTTTGAGCTTACAGCACCAGTGCAATGTCTCATAGCCCCACACCTGTCCCCATGGCCTTACAAGCACTGGCTGTACCTGTGGATCCCATCAAGTGAACCTGGGTTTAGCTTAGCTCCATCTGACCTGGGACCCACTATGCAGGTTTCTCCCCAGTGTAGATTGGAGGTCACATTCGCTGCAGAGGACCTGGCTCACCCAGTCCTCCTGACTCCCAGGGGCGGCTACAGGCACCAGCTCAGCAAGCAGGTGCTTGGGGCGGCCAAGGGGAAGAGGTGGCACATTGGGTTCTTCGGTGGTGGGTCCCTCGGACCCTCTCAGAGGGAAGGACCTGCCGCCGAAGAAGAAAGCAGCGCGATGGAGCTGCCACCAATCGCGATCGTGTCCTTCCTTTTTTTTTTTTTTTCCCCCTCCGCCACTTGGGGCGGCAAAAATCCTGGAGCCAGCTCTGCTGACTCCCGCCTTTCTCTCCCTCTCCCCCCCCATGCAGCATGTTTTGATGAGGAATGAGGAAGATCAAAAGCCCTGGCCCCAGCGTCTGCACGGGACACTCTGGGACAGGTTGATTCAGATGTCCCAGAGTATATTGATACAATCATTGTGAGATGTCCCATGTGTAGAGGTGCCAGAATGGTGATGTAAAAAAGTCTCTGTCTGTCTGTCTGTGCCTCTTTCTGTCAGGCTCCCCTGCTGCCATTCAGGAACAAGTAACAAACCATTTCATGCAATCTATGCCCTTGCAAATAGCTTCCTCAGAGAGACACCATAATTGCTGTGTTTTAATCCTGGTCTGGTGCATGCTGATTGCAGTTCAGTAAGAGATGGAAATGAACTTATCTGCAGTAGTAGAATGAAGAAGTTAAACAGATCTAAGGACAATTACTTGTGTATCTCTCACTTTGATGTTAGGATGTGTTGCATAACTGAGATAGGGGAACTGTACACGGCCTGCCATGTTTTCCCTTTTCTCTGATTTAAAAAAAATGGAAAAGAAATCCTTCAAGAAATGAAGGAAGCTCTGTGGTTTCTCCTCTCATGTAGACATGTCTAGGTGCAGTCCATACAGAGACAGAGCTCTTCTTCATGAACACAGCAGCTGCAGTGGGGTGGCAAAGCAGCAAGCTGTCTTTAAAAGTTTGGGGTAAAGTATTGTCTTTTTTCAAAGGAAGAGGATCATCTTAAATATCTATTTTGAGTTAAACTCTACGTCTAGGAATTCTGAAGCCTGCATGCTGCATTGAAACACTTAGTGAATGAAGTCAGGGGGCTGTTTCTCATTCTCACTCTTCAACTGTCATATATAACGTACTTGGAGAGTGGAGAGGACAGGAGTCAAGGGCAATGTACTCTTCCTGCATGCAAAGGTGGGAAATGCCCCTCTGCCACAAGCTTACTGCTGAACTGAACGCTTTCCCAGGGGGAAAACAATAGTGCTCCTTGTACGCCTGTGAAAATGAGAGAGATCCCCAGGCATTTTTCTTATCAGTCATTTGATAAATTGAGATACTGGAGCATGTGCAAATGAGTATAATGTTCGGAAATATATTTTACTGCGTAATCCAGAGGAATTTTGGTTGATCTGCTGAATTGGTTTGTATTAAAATGGAAGTGTGAAAGGTACCATTTTTATCTATAGGGCCCTGATCTGGTTCCACAGCCAACTTGCCATTTGTTTGTAATGTGTTCTTTAATTCCCGAGGGCCTACATAGGGGGTTTGTTTAAAGCCCTAGCTGAAACTGGGAGCCACCACTTTTGCTGTACATGTTACTGAAAAGACAGGCGTTGTTTCAGAGCAGTAAATAGAGGGTTGAGTTTCTGCAACACTTGCTGCCTGTGTAAAAAATGTTATGTCATCCCATTAAACTCCGATCAATTACATCAGCCCAACATTAAAAAGCATCACTTGTCAAAAGCCAGTGTTTGTATCCAGATCATTGACTTGCTGCCGGCCTGACACTCCGAGCCTTTCTGCTGTGTGTGATCTCTGAAAGATGGTTCATCTAGCCAGGATCCTGCATCCGACTGCAGTCAGAGCCAGGGCAATTAGTGGTTCTTCGCAGAACCCTAGTCTAATAGTAAAGGCACTGGCCGGATAGTAGAGCTATTTCTATCCCTGGCTCTGCCACAAACTCACTGTGTTCCCACCTCTTTGTACCAGTTCCTTTGCCACCAGTAAAATACAGAACCTATCTAACTGCCTCAAAGGTCTTGCAAGTCTTCATTTGCTAATGTTGGTAAAGCGTTCCCCGCCTCGAACTCAGCCAACTTTGCCATCACTAAACCAATCTGCAGGGAAGTCCACATTCGTTATTTCATGCCAGGATAGAAGTTGTCTTCAATGAAGGTAGTGGGGAAATAGAGCCAGAAAATACCTGATCTCACTACTGGAATGTTTTCTTCAAGGTTACTTTACTTTATTTGTTGCTTGTCATAAATCAAAAATAGCTCAGCCTGAAAATCCCAACTTCGTTCTAATGTGGTGTTCTTGACCTGAGTGGGTGCCTTAGACTAGTTTTAAGTGATTTGTTAGCTAAATAGTTCAGTTACGAAAAGCATTTGAATGTACTGTAGGTGCTCGGGTGCCCAGAAAGCAGATGGCTACAATTGGGGACATGGCCGGCAAGGAGGTTTCAGGGAGCGGACTGCCACTTGATGGGGTGTGGAAGGGTTGGGGGATAAGGAACCAGGCAGGGAGGTGAAGAGGAAAGTGGTCTGAGGAGAAGCATGTCTGATTATTGCCAAGTTTGTCAACTGCATCGGAACTCTTCTAACTCAGCAATCCTTAAACACTGCTTTAAAAAACCCCTTCCTTTAAGGGGTAAGTTTGATAAATACTAATCAGTGGGATGAGAAAAAGCAAATGCTAGCCTGGGAATCTGAAAACACACAGTTCATCAGCAAAGCCAGTAACTCTGCCTTTCTGGGGCTCTCTATGAACCCTTTCTAGTTCTTCCCTGAGATCACAAAGCAAACAGCATTTGACTTATTTTCCTTCTTTGAAAAAAGTGTCAGTTTTTAAATCTCTGAATTTCCAGAATTGCTTGAACTGTGCATGACCACTCTTGGGTTGGCTCATGTGATTGGCTTTCTTTTAGTGCAGTCTTACGTTTCAGTTTCCTCGCTTTCAAATGTGTGTGTTTTGGGAGGAAAGCTATAATATTCTCAAGGTTTTTTTTCTTAAATAATTGCTACAGTGAGAAGGGTGACCAGATAGCAACTGTGAAAAAATGGGACCAGGGTGAGGGGGTAATAGGCGCCTATATAAGAAAAAGTCATCGAAAATGGGACTGTCCCTTTAAAAACGGGACATCTGGTCACCCTAGCAGTGAGTGCCATTTAAAAATCAGCATTTTCCAGTAATTAGTACACTATGGTATCTGGAGACGCCTTCATTAGTAGCCAGTTTAGATGTAAGCCGATGCTATCTAAGATGCCATAATGTCACATCTGCTGATAGGACTTTTCAAAGATGACTACTGTTGATATTTACAAACTTATTCCATCTTAACAAAGATTTTGCCTGGAAGTTCTATTCTCAATGACTTGACTGTTCTCTCTGATGGGCATGACTTTCCACCAGAGAACTCTAGAGATGCCAGCAGATTGGCAATGATGCAGATGGGCTGCAGGAGCCAAACAGAAACCGGATTTTAGTAAAGTTTGACCTTTCAGGTGACCCAAAATCTTGCATCCTGGGGTGTGAAATGGAAGTGAATGAACTTTGTATCTTAGCTGAGTGACAGCCGGAATTCTTCACATTCTGAGGCTGAACATTAGAAAGCACGGGAGAGTTGCTCTGTCCCATTAACTCAGTTCCTGTGCATTTTGGTCTGCATTGAGCTGCAACCCTACTCAAATGGATCACAAGTCAAATGCCCCATTAATTTTAACAGCAGGTTACACTTAATGATATATGGAAATGCTTTATTGACTATGTAGCTAAAAATGAAAATCTCTGCGCTAATAGCATATCGCATCAATGCAAGCGAAGTAGTGTGGAAAATGTAATGGATTAATAGATTACTTAAAATAGGAGTAAGAGCCAGTTATATTATTTTCTTTGAAAAGCATGGAGGTTTTTTTCCCTACATGGGCGTGTGGTTTATGTACTTTGTCACATTATTGCAATAATACAGTAAAATAAAGTATATGACAATATTTGTGTTGAAGTTCTCAATACAAAATATTTTTTAAAAACCAATGGATTGAGAATAATTCTAGGGAAAATTCTGTTGAAACCAACAAATTTACTAGAGCCCGGTGGGACTGCCTGAAAGAGCAACTTTGAGTCCCTTTATTGTTCCCTTACCAGCTGAAACCCCCTGCCAAGGGAGGGTTGAATTATGTTTAAAAATGCAAGTAACTCCCAGTTGTTACAATCCTTCCCTAAGTAATACGTTCAATCAACTGCTGGATGTAGCCAGGAAAACTGTATTTTTACCTGGAATCTGGTTATGAGTTGTAAAATTCTTGGAGGATTTCAGTAGAAAAAAAATCTCCACTTCCTGGCTGCTTCCCCTGAATGAGGAGGAAAGAGTGTTTCTCAGTCATGTTCCGTGGCCACTTCAGGGAATTTTAACCCTTTCTGTTTTACTTTGTTTGAGCCTCTGCTCATCCACTCTTGCCATTTTTCACTGTTTTGCACTTTGTCCTGTGCTTACAGTAATTCTTATAGTCCCCTCATCACCAGCCGTATCAGAGTACTTTCCAGTGCTGCGTTAAACGGCACACCTAGCATCTCATATGTATGGTGCATTCTTTCTCTTACCCATTTCCAGGGGAAGGGGTGTGTGTGCAGTGCAGTGGCTTGTTTTTGTAGGTCCTTGCTTTTCAGTTGCTGTTTTAAAAAAAAAAATGTAAACACTGCTCTTTCCTTGTTTTAAAGAAGGCAGGTCAGAGAGGTGCACCTGGCGTTTGGGCAGATGGTGGGGAGGTTTGAGGTCATCCTTAGTTCCTGGAAGAATTTGCTGCACACTCTCAAATTAGCCCCCAAGAAAGCTCTGTTTCCTGCACAGACAAGCTTTACCCCTGTGACAGAAAGTCCTATTCTGCCTGAGGAGCAGAGCTGCCGACCACTGTCTTCATCCCGGAATTTAATTCTCTTTTAATACCCTGGGCCCAGGCCGCTGAGTATCTTGACGATAAGTCCTGAGACATCTATGAGAAGCCAGTGCAGGGAGTGGAAAATAGGTTTGATGTGACTGTAGGAGCCCGTGTTGCTGAGTTGGAGCTTTCTAAGTGCTGAAGACTTCACGCCAAAGTATAGTGTGTTGCTGTGGTCCAACTGAGAGGTGACAAAGGCATGAATAAGAGTCCAGGTCATTATCCGCCAGGATGGGATGGAGTCTCCTTGCCAACTGGAGATGATAGAGTCTCATATATTGCTATGTGGGAGCTCAGTGTCAGTGAGGAGTCCAAGAGTGCACCCAGACCGTGGTCTGAATTGAACAACTGGGGATGTGAACTTTCAACCAAAGGAAACTGCACCAGGGTTGCAAATTCTTCCAAGTACTTTCCTCTGCCCACAAGCACCATCTCTGTTTTGCTCAAGGTCAGTGTCAGCTGTTCTTCATCCATGAGCAGACCTCATCCAAGTACTGGTCCATCTTGGAGGTAGTCCAGGAGGTTGAGAATGGATGTCTGTTCTCTTTAATACAAGGAGATCCTTCATCAGTAGCACTAAAGCTAACTCTACCTCGTGTCCTGGCCTGAATCCAGATTGTGCTGAGTCTTGTTCTCTGTGAAAGCGGCAGAGAGTCCTGTGGCACCTTATAGACTAACAGACGTATTGGAGCATGAGCTTTCCTGGGTGAATACCCACTTCGTCGAATGCATGAACTTGCTCATCTCTGTGAACTTGCTCAGGAATGGGGGTTTGATGCTGGGTAATAGATGGCTAGAACGGATGTATCCACGGTGGGTTTCTTTTGTGTCAGTTGCACTATTGTATGTTTGAACAAGGAAGGGAAGACTCCTGCCCTGGCTGTTTCAGTCAGGAATGGCACCAGTTGCTCATGATTCTTTCATGAGTCCGGAAGGGCCTGGGTTGGATTCACAAGTCTTGCATCAAGACTCCTTCTGACAAGAGAGTGCAGTGAACTCTGGGAATACTGGTGTGTATAGGCAGAGTGGATCCAGGCTGTTTGAGAGGCTTCCTGAATGCATGTGAACTTTCCAGCATTGATTAAGTAGGTTACTACTTTGGATGGCTTTTTGGGATGAGATTTGAGCATAGTCTTGGAGAAATTCTTTATACTTCAACCTGTCTGTTTCAGCCTTCAGTGTGAGAGTTTCTGGCCCTCTCTCTTCATCTGGTGTGGGGTGTTAGAAACTCAAGGAGATTTCCGTGGGCAACGGGGAAAGAGAAACTTCGTGGGGGCTATGTTGTCAGTGGTTAAGGCTAGCATACTCTGGTCTATCCCAGTTTGTTTAGATTGGGGAACTTCCTCTTTGGCTTAGTAACATGTTGCCTTTGGAGAGTGCTGTGCCAACATTAACCCTTACAGCACCTCTGTTTGCTAGGCTACCATTATGCAGTTGGGGAAACTGAGGCACAAAATGATGATTTGACTTGCTGAAGGTCACACATTGAAACTGTGACAGAGCTGGGGTTAGAATGGAGGTGTTCCTACCTACTATGTTCATCCATTAGAGCTCCTGCTTCGCTATAGGGCAGGCATTGCTTCATTTTATGATAAACCAGGAGTGGGCAAACTACGACCCATGGGCCAAATCCAGACTGCCAGCTGTTTTAATCTGCCCCTCAAGCTCCCACTGGGGAGTGGGATCTGAGGCTTGCCCCACTTCAGTCCTCCAGCCAGGGAGCGGGGTCGGAGGGCCACTCCACACAGCTCCCAGAAGCAGCGGCATGTCTCCCCTATACCTCCTATACTTAGAATCTTAGAATATCAGGGTTGGAAGGGACCTCAGGAGGTCATCTAGTCCAACCCCCTTCTCAAAGCAGGGCCAATCCTCAAGTAAATCATCCCAGCCAGGGCTTTGTCAAGCCTGACCTTAAAAACCTCTTAGGGGTAGCCAGGGGGCTCCGCTCTGCACGCTGCCTCCGCCACAAGTGCCGCCCCAGCAGCTCCCATTGTACCTGCAGACATGGCAGTGTGCAGCAGAGCCACCTGGCCGTGCCTCCGCATAGGAGCTGGAGAGGGGGACATGCCGCTACTTCCGGGAGCTGCTTGAGGTAAGCGCTGCCTGGAACCTCCACCCCTAAGGCACCCCCGCCCCTGCACGCCAACCCCCAGCCCTGATCCCCCTCCTGCCCTCCAAACCTCTCGGTCCCAGCCCGGAGCACCCTCCTGCACTCCCAACCCCTCAGCCCCACCCCAGAGCCTGCACCCCCAGCTGGAGCCCTCCTCCTCCCCCCCGTGCCCCAAACCCCTACCCCAGTCTTGGTCGCCCTCCAAATCCCTCAGTCCCAGCCCGGAGCACCCTCCTACACCCCAAACCCCTCATCCCCAGCCCAACTCCAGAGCCTGCATCCCCAGTCAGAGTCCTTACCCCTGCCTCAGGCTGGAGCCCCTTTCTGCACCCTGAATTCCTCATTTCTGGCCCCACCCTGAAGCCCCAACCCCCAGCCAGAACCCTCACCCCCTCCTGCACCCCAACCCCAAGTTTGTGAGCATTCATGGCCCACCATACAATTTCTATACCCAGATGTGGCCCTTGGGCCAAAAAGTTTGCTCACCCTTGTGATAAACAGTCCCTGGCAGGAATGTCCGGCTGTGTTGGTGAGATAGTATCCATGGCTTGTAAATTGAGATAATTGACACCCAGTGATTAAAGGGCACGGTTAATAGTAGTTTTCTTTCCTGGCACTTTAAGGAGTGCTCTCTTTTTCTTTGCTGTTTCATAGAATCATAATCTCTAATTGAGATCCCACCCACAGCACATCTAAGGCTGGGCTCTTCTTAAGAGATTGTCTTATACCATGTGGCCAGTCTAGTATCCTCTTGGATTTTCCTTAAATTTCCTCTTCCCTTGCTTCGCATGACTCAGACTCTTTCTTTTAGGAACGTTTCGCTGCTGCTGTGTGGTATTTTGAAGAGGTACCAACTGCTTTGTTTACTTTCAGCTATGGCCTGGCGTTTCATGTGCTTCGCCTGGAGGAGATCTCTCAAGGGCTTGGTTTGGGTTTTTTCGGTTAAAGTGAAGTTTTTAAACAGCAGTCTCAGCATAACATTTTTGGAGTGACGCCACAGGACGTCGGTGAGTTTGTCATTGAAACCTGACGATGCTGAGGTTTTCTGTAACTGCGTAACCTGTTTGGAGCTGTTGATACTTGCCATCCCAGTCAGTAATACTTCGTTGTCTTTAAAGTACATTAGTTTCACTCAGGCAAGTAGCAAGATGGTGCCAGTGCTTTGGGTGTTCATTGAGCTGCATGAGACTTGCCACTGGTCACTCTCCTTCCTCCCAGCCACTCCCCATGCAGGCTTTCATGTGGGCAATGGGAGCTTTCAGAGAGCTTGGCTTTAAATTGCACTTCTCTGCTGTGCGTTGACATGGACGTCTGGGAAAATACAAACCCATAAAGGAAGACTCTTCTCAGAGCTATTAATAACAAGCTTTTGGTGTAGATTTGTTCAACCTGAACAAACCTACCTCAGTGCTTCTTCTTGTCACAGAAAATGATGCCCCTCTGCTGGGCCCCGAAATTGCTTGGTTGCTTTTGATTGTCTTGCGTTAATTGAGCAGCAGCTCTGTAGACTGTGCCGGAGGAGTGTGGGCTGTTTGTTCAGCAAGCAGAGGCACCGGAATGGATTGTGCATTGGAGCCTTGTTAGTCTGCCTCTTCCATTAGTTAATATTGCCTGCCACTCACGGCTTTATAAATGACCATCTTACTGTCACTGATATTTTTCATTTGCTACTGCATTTCAATGCCTCTGAGGGTGTTTAGGAGGCTTGTGAAATGTATAAAGTGATCCTGATCGTATCAAGTATAGAACTGTCGTAAAGGTTCATCAGTAGACCGTGCTGTCTCCTAACATGGCTCTGAAATGCCACGAGACAACAGAGTGATATACCCAGGATAGCACAGGCCTCTCCTCAGGATCCCTTTAAGAATAAATGATTTCAGCTTGGAGAGAGCTCCAGCCAATTCGTTCTATGTATGTACCGCCCTCTCTGTGTGGTGCTGATGCCCAGGTGGTCAAAAATGCACCACCAGCGTCACTCCACCTGCATTCTGCCTCTAATTTCATTTCCACCAAGCCTGTGTCTAGCTTTCCAGACCTCTGAGCAACTCCAAACAGGTGCCAGATTTGAAAGCACAAAGCAGCTTTGGATGTTACTCATTCTTACTGGACTGAGAGAGACTGAGATGAGGGGTGCTGTAGGATACTGTATTTCTAGCACAGTGACAGGTTGATGGCCCAGTATCTCACTTGGAAAGAGCTGAGAACGTGCCTTTCCAGGGGTATAAAGCTTTTGATGGATTGTGCGAGATTTAAGCTTACAGTTAGAATGGAACATATAGAAAAGGTACTTTAGACAATTTTTTGTTATTTTCAAAATATATTGGGCATCATTTTTGCTCTCCCTCTGCAGCACGAGCAATTGGACTTATGGCACTAAGAGGGCCTGACTTTACAGGCTGAGGGATATGAAGAATAAATGCCCATAAAAATGTTTACAGTTTTCGCTATCGTTTCCTCTAAACTAGTCTTTCTGAGAAATACGTTGTCACAAACAAATTCCCAGCTGTTGTGGCGTAAAAGTTTTATTGGTCCTGTTTGTGATGGCCTGCAAAGCAGACTCGTGGCTTTACAACGTGCATGTAGAGGCTCTCACCACACCATAGTGTATTTCTTCTCCTTAACAGATAAGGACGGCCAGTTATAGTTGGCTCTTAGGCACATAAATCTCACCAGTGAGAGAGCAGGCCCCACAGTGTCAGTTCTCTGTGACAGATAGCGTTGACCCTGGAGAGCTCACCGGGCTGACTCCTCAGGATTCTGCTGCCAACTGCTGTATTCACCATGGACTCCTGCTGTCCCCCTATGTCGGTTGCTGTTATGCACGTGTTTACAGCTGCACTTTGGAGCTGAACCCTGTGGTCCTGTAAGACTGACGTTTGGGATTGATTATATGTCCCAGGCCTTCACTCCAGCTGATGCTTGGAGCAGGTGCAGCAGATGGGACAAGGGGGCATGTATCCGATGCCAGTCGCCACGAGAAAAGTCATTGCTGCCCAAGCTGGTGAAGGAGCACAGTGATGGCGGGCCCTGAGAAGAAAGGGCAGAACAGCCGCTTTGGACAAAGGGTAGGAGCAAGGAGCAAGATCCCTCTTCATTGCTCCTGCTTGGGGGAAAGGGGAAGCACAATGAGGGTGCCAGAAGAGGGGTGACGTTTCAGTAGCTGAACCTCAGAAAGGCGAGCTGCCCAAAGTGAGCCTGCAGCCATCCCCTGGGGATGCTGTCTGGCCCTCTGCATGCGAGCAGGGCACTCCCAGTTCTCTCCTAAGGACTGGAATTCCTGCTGCCAGCAAGAGCTCAGCCTGCTCCCATGCTGGTTGAAGTTTCTCCTTTTAATTGGAAAATCACCTGGCTTTGATTCTCCCTCCCTTCTTCCTGCTGTTACTGGTGGAATGGGAGGTGAAAGTTAGGTTATGCTTTAGCTGCCAAGTGTGTGTTAAAAAGGGCAGTGGTGCCAGGGCTAGGCTTGATGTGGCTACCAGCCTGGCGGCAACTTGCCTCATAGCTCCCACCTTCTCTGTTTTCAAACATCTGAATCCCAAGGAAAGGAGAACGATTTCGGCCTTGTCCACACTTGAAGATTAATTCAGATTAAAGTAAGGTGTGAATTTAAAGAGCAGCAGCTATTCCGGAGTAACTGCATGTGTAGGCAGGCCCTCAGAGTGGTCGGCGCAGATAGTGAGAGTTAAAAGGAGCCCAGCAATGGCTGGGTTCAGTAATTAAACCTAGATCAGATGGTCACCGGAGGGGGACAAGGCGGGAGCAGCTGTGAGCTCCTCTCTCTGCTTACGGAGCTTTGAGCAGGGGATATTTAAAAATCCCCCTCAACAGGGATGAATGAGCCCGGCATCGCTTGCTGAGTGTTGTTTAGTGGGTAAGCTTGAGTCAGTGCTAGTGCCCTGCCCTGGTGTGCAGCCCAGACTCACCCAGCAGCAGCACTTCTCAGCATGTATGGGAGGGTATCCACCCAGCAGAGCATCTGACAGGCTCTGAGGCTACCGAAGAGGCCAGAATCCCTCCCTCACCCACTGGGAGGTTGATATGTGCAACTGACGCCCTAAGACCATTCCCCACGCCTGCAGAAGCTGTCACCTGCCCCTTGTATTTAAGCCCCGTACAGCGTGGCCCTTTGGGGGCTACCACAATGCCACCAATAAATGGAGGTGAGTAGGAGGTACTGGGCTGTCCTGGAGGGGCCCAAGGAGAGCTCTGTCCTTAGACGTCCCTGGGCATTTTACCACTCAGCTCTCGGGTTCAGGATTTTTGCTCCCTAAAGACATGCCCCTGCACACATACACTTACGCTCGCTCTGCATCTGATTGCCATGGGACCAGGCTAATCCTGTGTGGATTTGGACTTACCACCTGGAAGCCTTGTCTCTCTCCAGTGGTGTGCATGGCACTGAGAGTGTGAGCATGCACTGTGTGGGACTTTTCCAGTACTCGGCCATCCCAGCCCTGGGAGAGCTTGTGGTGCTGAGGGGTCTGGCCCTTTGTGTCTTCCTGTGGGCATTGGAATGTCCAGCCTTCTGACCAACGGGCAGAAAGCGCGATCCTTGGATCCTGTATTGTTGTGTGGTGGATGCTAAGAGTGCAGTACTGTGGGGCTCTTTAAACCCCAAGAAAATTATTTTCAAACTGCTAGTGGGAGGAGGGCCCCAGCATTTTTCTCTCACCCAGATCACCATCTCCCATTCCTATAGCATGGTCCTAGATTGGTCTCTCTTGTACTCCCTGAAGTTACGGATGGAGCCTAACATCATTTCCTATCTGTGCTTCATCACAAAATCCTTTCCTCGTCTTTGATTTAGTCGTGCACCAAAGATGCACAGGTCAGTGCCCCATGTGTAGGTCTGACTCAGGCAACTGGAATCAATATTGAACTTGTGTGGAAGATTCCTTTGTCCAATGTGTGTATGGGCAGGGATCATTGCAGATAACAAGGGACTCTCTTGCACAAATGCTTGCTTTTGATTTGGTGATAGTTAAGGCTATGTTTTAGTCATGGGTATTTTTAGTAAAAGTCACAGACAGGTCAGGGGCAGTAAATAAAAAATCATGGCCCATGACCTGTCCATGACATCTACTATATACCCCTGACTAAATATTAGGGGGAGGGGTTCCTGGGGTGCCATGGGTGCTGGGGGAGGAGGGAGAACAGCCCAGATGCTGGTGGAGTGTGGCCTGGGACCCTTGCTGGTGCTGGAGGGAGACAGCAACAGCCCGGGACCCCCGTTTGGTGCTGGAGTGGGAGCGCGCAGTGATGTGCAGCCCAGGACCCACACTGGTGCTGCAGGGGGAGAGAGGGTTGGTGGGGCTCCACATCTCCCCTACGCCAGCAGCAGCAGTGTTTGGGTGTGGCTTGGGGCACAGGATGGGGTGAGGTGGTGCTTACCTGGGGGACATCCCCCTTACTCAGCTCCTACGTGGAGGCATTGAGTCATAGAATCATAGACTTTAAGGTCAGAAGGGACCATTATGATCATCTAGTCTGACCTCCTGCACGATGCAGGCCACAGAATCTCACCCACCCATTCCTGTATCAAACCTGTGTCTGAGCCTTTGAAGTCCTCAAATCATGGTTTAAAGACTTCAGGGTGCAGAGAATCTTCCAGCAAGTGACCTGTGCCCCATGCTGCAGAGGAAGGCGAAAACTCCCCAGGGCCTCTGCCAATCTGCCCTGGAGGAGAATTCCTTCCTGACCCAATATGCTGATCAAGCTATAACCCTGAAGGCATGGTGGGAAGACTCTCCAGCCAGAGACTCAGGACAGAATATATCTGTAGTAACCTCAGATCCCACCTCATCTAACCATCCGCACAACAGGCCATTGGGCATATTTACCACTAGTAGTCAAAGATGAATTAATTGCCAAAATTAGACTATCCCATCATACCATCCCCTCCATAAACTTATCAAGCTTAGTCTTGAAGCCAGATATGTCTTTACCCCCACTTTTCCCCTTGGAATGTTGCTCCACTCCTCTGATGGTTTGAAACCTTCGTCTAATTTCAAGTCTAAACTTCCTGATGGCCAGTTTATATCCACTTGTTCTTGTGTCCACATTGGTACTGAGCTTAAATAATTCCTCTCCCTCCCTGGTATTTATCTCTCTGATATATTTATAGAGAGCAATCATATCTCGCCTCAGCCTTCTTTTGGTTAGGCTAAACAGCCAAGCTCTTTGAGTCTCCTTTCATAAGACAGGTTTGCCAGGCAGCTCTGCAAGCTGCTCCCACCCCAGTCACCAGCTCCCATTGGCCAGAAACTGCTGGTGGAGGCAGCATGCAGAGCTGCCAGGCCATGCCTCTGCCTAGGAGCTGAGAAAGGGGGATGTCCCCACTTCCAGGGAGCTCCCCAGGTAAGCACCACCCAGAGCCCTCCTCACCCCATCCCATGCCCCAACCCTCTGCCCCCTCCCACACCCAAACTCTGCTGCTCCCAGGGTGGCCTGAGACTGCCCCAGCAGCGGCCAGTGCAATTGGTACAGGGGCTGCCTGAGCTGTCCCCAGGCTAGGCACACCGGCCGCTGCAGAAGTCACAGCGGTCACGGAATCCGTGACTTTCTGTGACAAACTCGCAGCCTTAGTGATAGTTTAATACTAAATCTCCATGCATTCTTTGGATCAAGTTAATTATGTGATATTTTGCTTAGCGTGTTCTGTGTAAACACTTAAACAAGCCAGCAAAGACTAAATATTCAGTGTGGTATTAAATTAAAGCCCTTTGGGGTTTCAACCTCCCCAGACTGAACATCTGCTTTCACATGGCAGATAGCAAGGTGCTGGGCTTTAAGGACATCTGGCTGTGCACCGAGGGAATTTAATTGTTTCCTACCGTTTGTGTATCTCCCTTTGCAGTTTAGTCTGTGCCACGCTATACTGTGGTGTATCTTCTGTGAACTAAGGTGCAATGTGTGTTGTGGTTGTGTCAGTGCTGTTGTTGCTTGTTATTGAGTGCTGGCTCTGGTGCCTTTCTGTTTAAGCTCTGTATGTGTGTGAGCCTTTTGTCTTTGAAAATCAATGGATTGCAAATAAAAAAAAAGAACCTTTTAAAAAACCTCCTACGTTTGCTGGTACGCCAGAGGTTTCTAGGGAGGCCAGACTGGGAGACAAAATATGGCTTATGCTCTTAATAAGCCTCAGTAGCTTTTTCCCTTTAGAAAGCCCTGGCTGCCCCTCACATCCAAACACAGAGGCTACATTCTAGTGGGTTGTTTTGATTACAGCAGATGTTGCCTTGTGCTGTAGAGTCTTGATGTACAAACAGGCGGGAAGTGTCTTGGGGATTCTCCCGAGATCTTGGGAAAGGATGTTTAAGATTAGTCACCAAATGGTCCTAGTTTGTCCTGCAAATGTGGAACTTTAAAATAAGAGACAATCAAAATATCTTCCTATTAGTGCTTCTCTGACAGTAGGTAAAATATGGGGAGGGTGGGATCCCAGTGAAAGGAATGTAAAAATGGAAGTATGGTGGGGTCACAATCTTGTGGGACTTTGGGGGAACTGTGGGGCCTGGTAGGTTTGAAATGTTCCAGTGAGTGAAAGGGTCAGATTAGCAGGCGAGGAGAGGGTTTGCTGAAGTTCTGCTCTCAAACTAGAGAAAATAGGGGCCTGCTGAAAATAATTGAATTTTTAGTGCTTTTAAGGATACTTCATGTTTTCCTGGCTCTCTCTTTCCGTGGAAGCGTGTCCTTTTTTAGTGCTGTTCAGGCTTAGGAGAGTACAGTACATCTTGCCACGGAAGTGAGTAAATGAACTCTGTCCTGCACTTGTTTGCTGAATGCTTGTTCTGGAGCTTCCTCATTTTTTCAGCACAGGCGACCTAATGTATTCAGCCAAGTCTAGCTGTGAACATACGGCAGCAGCACACCAAATTGACCTTTCCTTTCCAATCGATTGTATCTGTGCTTTTAACAGTTCAGCATTGTGATGCTTTCATTTATAATATAGCAGTAAGCCACACCAGCGCGTGCATTAGTCATCTCTCGCACACCTCCGATGCCTTCAGCTGCCTGAAGTCCATCGGGAGCTTCCTGATGCACAGCCTAGCATTGCTCTTCGTGGTTAGATGTAAAGTTACATTCGTTTGTCTCTAATAACCTCTTTAACACCAGTTTTTGGGGCAGGAAGAGATTTGTAATGGATTTTTCCATTGGGAAGACTAGTGCCTAGTAGAAAGGAGAAATGTGTTCCTTTGTGCTCTCTTGACAATTTGTATTGTTTATTGTGTGTGTTTGTTTTTATTTGGCCCTGGTGTTGGCTGTATGTCTGTGTAGCATGCAGAACACATCTCTCTTCTTGCATAAAGACAAACACCTGCTGTTAGAGTTTATTAACAACAACAGATCGAGCTTACATATCAGTGAAAATCATGGGCGTATCCCAAGGCAATTGATTCAAACAGAGTTACATTTAGCAGCTGCCCCTGTTGCTGCAATGAGTGCTCGTTACAGAGTCTAGAGTACTTTGGGGTTTTGCAAGTTTCTCAGGTCATGTCTATACGTGCAGCCTCTGCAGCACGTCCGGTGAAGATGCTCTTTGCCGACAGGAAAGAGCTCTCCCATTGGCATCAAAACCCACCTCCATGAGCGGCATAAGCTATGTCGGTGGGAGAAGCTCCCCCACCAACATAGCACTGTGCACCCAAGTGCTTATGTCGGTGTAACATGGTGCTTGGGGTGGAATACTCACACCTGAGCAACGTGCATTTTGCTGACATTGGCCATAGTGTGGACAGAGCCACAGTGGGGGAGTCGGGCTGATGCTCTCCAGTAGAGGCACTGCTGTCACCAGGACTATGATCCTATTACTGTGTGAACTGTAACTCATCAGTCTGTTGTGTGTTGTTTCCTGTTGCAGAAGATCACCTCCCAGCCGGTTTTCCAACCATTGACATGGGCCCGCAGCTGAAGGTGGTAGAAAAGGCCCGCACAGCCACTATGCTCTGCGCTGCCAGTGGCAACCCCGATCCTGAAATCTCTTGGTTCAAGGACTTCCTTCCTGTGGATACAGCAACTAGCAATGGACGAATCAAGCAGCTCCGTTCAGGTAAGGCCGCAAAGCAAGTAAGGCTTCTCTTCTCCTTCACTCTTCGCTCCCGGCCTCTTGCCATTATAGCTTTTTGCATATTACTCTGAAGTGCAGCTAAGCACCTAAACCCAGACCTTAACTTTGTCCCCATTATGATATAAAAAACCAGCCTTTGGGGGCCAGTTTTCTCTGGCAGGATATCATGACCTGCTAGAGATTGAGATTAGCACAGACATGCCTTTGGGCACATCACACCGATTCCTCTGTTAGTCGGGATGTTGGCTGAGGAGGATAGCTCATAATGAGGCTGCCTCACATCCAGGGCAAGGTCAGACACTTCACCCCAGCTCAGCAGGTGCTCAGATCCTACGGTGATGAGTGCTGTGTAGGAACATCTCTAGAAGAGAACAGAGAACACAGCACACAGGATGCTAGAGTCAAGGACCAGAGGCTACTACATCATGGCCCAGAGCTTTCAAGACAACACTCTTTTTTCTCTTGAAGTCTTTACCAGTCTCCAAATTCTACAGAACAAGGATAAAGAAAAATCAAGAAGCTGAGTAGCAAATAAATGACTGGTTTGTAGATTTCAAGAACAGAAACATGGTTACCAGGATGCACTTTCTTATTTCTTATTTAACGAGTTAAATACAAGAATGTGCAATACATGCTGCAGACTTCTCTCCAACACTCTGGCACAAACTAGTCTGCCCCAATGCAAGGAAATGCACTTGGGCCTCTAATAATGATCTCTTGCATTTCTGTCATGTCTTTCCATCTTCTAGGATCTCAAAGCCCTTTACAAAATTAAACTATATAAAAGGATTGCTTAATCTGTTGCTCAAGTGCAGCCGCATCTGGGGTGAAAAGCAGCAGCTGTTAAAATATGCATAGCAGCACTACCCCACAGGGCTGGAAGGAAGGAAGCCTATGGCATTCAGCTGAAAGCGCACAAGGGAATGGAGTTGATATGGGTGCCTTCTGACTAGAAAGATTCTTTGTTGCAATAAGTTAATGCAGCCTGTGTTGCCTGCCTGTGGTATCTACTGGCACCCAAAGGCATTGCCTTGTCCAGTGCTGCCAGGGCATTCCTATGTTCTCTCCTTATAACATGGACATTTAATGTGTGCCCTGTCTGTGCAAGCCCTCTGTGGTGCTCTGTCTCTTGTGCTAGCATGAAACAGCCTTTAACTGGGAGAGTGGGTAATTAGCAACCTCTGTCGCCTACATTAGAACTTAGCCTGGCATTCTGGTTTCACCTAGATTTGCTAGTGAGCACTAATTACACTAATACATTTCCAGCTTAGGAAATTTCACAATGACCTTTAGCTTTTCTCCCCCACAAACCTGGTTTAATCTTGATATGTTTGTGCTGAAAGAAAATACCACACTCGTTAATTATTCTTGGAGGCATTAGGAAAGCAGCAGTAGGAAAGTGCTTATGGATATTTTACTTTTCATAACTGACTAAATCAGCATCCGCAGGTAAAACTGTAAATGAGCGAGGCAGCTCTGATGCACTTGCTCTCTGCATCTTCTTTATGGGCACTTGTCCATCTCCTGTCTGCTGGGCGAGCTTGGGGAGACAGCTAGAGTGTAAAAACTATAAGCCCTGTTTTGTTTCCTTTTTCCTGTTCTCACGCGACTTCTGAATTGAATTTCACTGGGGATTCAAACTCTAGAATTTGACTGCTTGTTGAAGACACTATAATTACTAAGGGAGGCATCAACGGAACCTTTTAGAAATCAATGAGCAACATACGCCCTCAGCCCTGTGAGAGAAATTGATTAGATTTTAGTGTCGTTTCAGCACAGCAGACTTCCACGTGCAGGTGAGGGGTTTGTTTTTAGGGGTGGGGAAAGAAGATTCAAAGCCAAGGTTAGGATGAAGATTCTCCCCCCTCCTAACAAAAGTGGGAATCAAGTAATTTACACCATGAGGCTCTCGCTTCTCCTGGGTCAGAATTTAGCGGCTGCCAGGTTGTATGGTCATTCCTCTAAGTACAATCTGAGCTAGAACGGGGCATGAAATATGGATCCTTCCTTGCCCTCTGCAGTCGTCCTGTTTGTAACAGTGTAATAGGTCAGGCAGTCCCTGATCCAATCCACCAGCTGCTATTAAAGACTCCAGCAGAATTTGATAATGAAGGAAAGTTGTTTTTCAGAGGAAAATAAATGTAAACAAGCATTTTGTTATTATAAAGTATTAATCTTCCTATATAAAGGAGTCTCTGCTCCATTTAGAGCAAAATCATCTGCTACAACAGTATCTCCCAGGCAGCCTGGTGTCAGCACAGACTGTCTCAGTCTGAGCACAAACTCATTTCATTTAATTTAGTTAAAACTAATAAGCCCCAGACTGATGGAATGTAGTTAAAATAGTTGCATATAAAGAGTAAAGTCTAGCCATTTCAGATACGTGATTTCCTAAGCAAAGTCTTCACCCAACACACAGTCAAAGGTCCGGAGTTCTACCTCAGACATATTGAATGTCAGTCTGAAAATGCCAACGCTGCTTTAGAAACCTAAATTCTCTCTTGTGAGAGCGCGAGTTTTTCCCCTTTATTTCTTCAGGCTCCTGGTACAGTATGAACAGCTAGATAGATAATAAGTCAGATAGTTAGAAAAGGTGCTCTCCTCTGACACTCCTATTTATATGAGCTGGCAGTGCTCTAGGGGCTTCAGACAGAAGCTCTGAAATAATGTGCAGTCAGACCATGTACACTCAAGATGGGCTCGCCTCTGTCCAGCAGTTTTTAGGGGTCTAGTCTTCCTCTGACAGGGGTTCTGGAGAGCATATGCATTGCAAGGAAGACCAGTCGTAGCCTTAGGCAATTTCAGTTCCATAACTCTACCAGTCAGAGTCCTTGTCAGAAAGAAAACTCCTATTCTTCTTCGAGTGCTTGCTCATATCCATTCCAGTTAGGTGCACACCTAACTGGAATGGATATGAGCAACACATCTCGAAGAACAACAGTTACAAAGGTGAGTAACCGTCTTTTCATGTGTGTCCCGGGTGTCATTCCTGCCACTTGTCTGTTGTTTATATACATACATATGTGCATTTTATAGTTAGCCTGGCTCTTTAGGTTCTTTTTATAAAAGGAATGTATCCTCACCCAGGAACAAAATCTTTCTGTTTCTTTATGTCAAGTCTTGTGTATTATCGCAAATTGTGGTGGGGCTATGCCACATGCACACAGTTGGTCTACAGAGTTCAACACAGCAGCAGGTACAGGATCTTCTCTAGCTTGTCAGATAGACAATCCAGGATCAAGACAAGGGACTCTGATCCGACCTTACTGTATTAAACATTTCCGGTACTAAACGTACCACTATCTCCTTCCTCTTGTGGTAAGTAGGCTTTGCAACAAACCAATCACTCAGAAAGACCCAAGTGTTTCTGTCCTGGAAGTACGTAATCATGGACAAAAGTTGCAGGTTGTAAGGCCTGATCAGCACTGGAGAAATTTACCCTGAGTGCTAACCATTTTAAAACTACAAGGAGTCCGATGCATATGAAGAAGTGAGCTTTTTTGTCCACAAAAGCCCATGTCCAGATAAATCTGTTAGTCTTTAAGGTGCCACCGGACGCCTTGTTGTTTTTGTGGATACAGACTAACATGGCCACCCCCTGATACTTGACATTTTAAAACTGGCTCTGCTGAACTGATTTTAAAATGGCTGGAGATATAGTATTTTAGGTGGTTTTAAAACAGGTTCAGGCCTAGTCTACATTATGGCTCCAACTGGTTTTAAAATAGATTTAGGGGAATTTGTTTTCAAACTAGTTAGTGATTTGGAGACAATTTTCCCAATGTAGACCAGGCCTAAGCATTTCTGTTGATGCTCAGGAGCTCAGTTTGAATTTTAGGGTCTTCAGCAGTGAACCTTTAATTCAGTACAGATCTCTGAAGGACCCTCTTGCAAAATATATGGTATTCAGACCTTTCAACCTCTTAGTCACTTCCAACACATGCCTTCAGGATTCATATTCAGGGAAGCCTTTCTGCCTTACTCATGAGAAAATCGCCCGATAAAATGAAGGGGAAAAAAAAAAAGGTAAGAAAGCAGTGTTGAAACCAGGTGTTTCCTTTGTCCTGAACGCTAACAAAGAATCATAGGTGTAGGACTGGAAGGGACCTCGAGAGGTCATCTAGTCCAGTCCCCAGCACTGAGACAGGACTTAGTATTATCTAGAACATCCCTGACAGGTGTTTGTCTAACCTGCTCTTTAAAACACGTTAGACAAACAAAGTCTTTCTCCCCCCACCCCTACAGAGGTTAGAGGAGGAAATGTTTCACTGACACTGTTTTGTGATGCCAAAAAATCTGCATCTGTTAAACAACTTTGTTTAACAAGAGTCATCCTGTGATGATGTATTTTAATTCATAGTGACTAGAACTGTGTCCTGGAGCTGGCGATTGCTAACAGGCAGCTAATTTGATATTCAAGTAATGAAACCTGGCTCTGCAGGAGACCCCCATTCACTCTTTGTGTAAGTTTGATGCCCCATTCCATGGCAGCCGTGTATGCGGCTGCTTAGCCAGATTATCCCAGGGTAGTTACGCACTCTGAGTTGTTAGCAATATGTTCTCTCCAGGTGTGCTGCTTCACATGGATGCCTACTCTTCAGATGTTATTTGTGAATGACAGTCTAGAGGCTATTGCTGTTGTCAGATCACTGGAGCACTCAGCCAGCTGAGAAAGTAGCTGCAAGAAGCTGAGCACCTACTTCTCCCCCTTACATTACAATAATGCCCAAAAGCCCCAGTCACGCTTGGGGCCCTTTTGCATTGGGCATTGCACAGATGCACCGGAGGGGATAGTCCCTATCCCAAACAGTGTCCTGAATCCAAGAACATTACAATTGTTTATTTCATCGATTGTGGAAGGTGATCAGCGTCTTGCAGGAGACTCCTGCCTCCTGTCAAGATCAGGCTGTAAATCCAGAAAGCAGATGGGTATCTGGCTGTAAAGAAGAACTGCAGAACAGCACTCCAAGAGGCAAGGAGGCACAGTCCAGAAGGACACAGTTCCCCATGTGAACGATGTGAGCTCCCTCAGGAGTGGGCTGAGCAGACACATGGCCCAGACAACACCGCTGCCAGCAGACAGACAAAACGTTTAGAGAGATGAACGACAGAGTAAGAATTGTTGTTCTTGGAATGTTTGTCCATGTGGCTGTCAGTGCATGAGGTGTATGCACACACCAGTAAAGCTCTGAAGGACCGCAGTTACTGTGCAAGGTGAGTAACCCTCTCTCTTGTTGTCACGTTCCCTGACAATAGCTTGCCTTAAATAGGGCTTCATCCGAAACTAGCTGATATCAGCTGAACTGAGCTTTCTGGGATGGGAGTATTGCTAAACCCAGCCCCCTGCTACATTCAGTGGGACACACTTGGAAAATGGAGGGGTGGGGGTTACTTCCGGTGGAGATTTAAGGGTAAACTATGTGTCAGTGAAGAAGTACTGGATTGACAGCCTTAAGGCGAATCTGTGTAAACAGAAATCAGCCCCTCGTTCTCCACCAGTGGGAAGTGCTAGGGCCACGCAGCCACTGGTGTTTCTGCTCTGGGTGGAGCCCTCGATCCCAGCAGTAAAAACACTAACGTCCTGTCCACACTAATGCCTCCGTCATCGCTGTGGTGGCTGCAGCTGCACCAGTGAGGAAGTATGGGTCAGGCAAGGCCACAGAGACTGATGTCTACATTTATCTAGAGAACCAGTACATCACAGACAATGGCAGTGCCTGCTTCCCCTACACTCTCCTGCCAACGTGCATCAACCTGCACCTCCAGCAAGGGAGAGGGCCCAGGCTCCATGTCCACTGAGTCCAGTCAGTGAGGTGGTGAACTGAGACGTTCTCCTCACTTACGTTGAGCCCTTCAGTGCACACAAAGGACTAGGCTGAAAGCTTGTAACCGGGATGCCCTTTGTCATAAGCCTGTCTGGCCATTACAGGACACAAGCTGGGCTCAGTCATTAATCTTTTCAAGTGTTTGTCATGCTGCCAGCTTCATGGCCCATGCTGTAATTAAGCCCTTTTGGGGTACGAGGGGAATCAGCCTTATCCTGTGATTTTGAGGACTTCTTGCCTGCGTTCTTTCTGTCACGCTGAGCGTCCCACAGGAAAGTGTTATAGGAGCACCTCGAATGCCATTTTCCACAGACATTCGCACATCAGTGTTCCTCTGGGTGAAGAAGGAAAACGTCCCAAACCTGGCAGGGTAACTAGGCCCCTGGATGAATATTGTTCTTCAGCACAGTGAGCCTCCTGCTTACGCTACTAGGCCAGGGGGATTGAGCTGTAATGCAGGGAGAAGATGAGCCCATTGCACTTAGCTTGAGGGAATCTGTTTCAAATGCACACTTGCTCCTGGAGCTCTGTGTAGACAATTGCGTATCAGAGAAAAGGGCTTAGCTGCTATGGTGGGTAGATTTAATGACTGGTTTCAAATCTCCGTGGTGCCCAGGGCCGGCGCTTCCATTTAGGCGACCTAGGCGGTCGCCTAGGACACCAGGATTTGGGAGGGCGGCATTTTGGCGGCAGGGGGTCCTTCTGCGCTCTGGGTAGTTGTCGGCAATTCTGCGGCGGGTCCTTCACTTGCTCCGGGACCCGCCGCTGAAGTGCCCCGAAGACCGGGGGTGTGGAAGGACCCCCCGCTGGAGAATTGCCACCAACGACCGGGGGTGCGGAAGGACCCCCACCTAGGGCGCCAAAAACCTTGGCACCGCTCCTGGTGGTGCCAGCATAAAACTATAAACCCCACTTCAGCCGGCCCAGAGCAGGGAAGGGTTTCCCGGGTTCTGCTCCAGGGATGTGTTGTCTGTGTCGTTTCCATGCCTGTGTGGGGAGTGACCGTCTGTGCTGAGGCTTTTTATGTGGGGGTGGAATAGGCAGAGAAAACCAATGGCTTCAGAGAAAGCTTAGTACTTACCAAACTCTCCACCTGGGCAATGAGAAATAACCCTCTGCTCCCTGCCTGTGCAGCATCAGTGCTGTGCAAGTATCTCTGGCTATCCCTGTTCTGTCAAGGGTAGCGGCAGTTACCAAGACAGGCAGCAGATTTACTATGGTAAAGGAGAGATTACCCACAACTTCGGCGACAGCAAGATCTTCCCTGATGCTTCACTCATCTGTGGACAAAAACATCAAAAAATATAACCAGCCATAGAGTTAAAATGGATTAATGTCATCTCGGCTGAGGAGATGGCTACAATAAGCAGTCAGAATTGTTATTCCTGATTTGAACAAGGCCGCTGCCTAAAGGAACAGTAGTTAGGAGAGAGATAATAAGTGTAAATATTTTAATTACTTTTTCCGAGGCGAGTTAAACATGCTTAAAATCTGCCTTCTTTGTATTTACAGAAACTCTTTGAGTGTCTTTCTTTATTTCCCATTGGGTGAGCATTGTTGTGGATAATGGAATGGGGAGCTGTAAATCTGAGATACACAGCACTCGTGTATGCATACTGGTATTTATTAATCAATACACTGAACATGATTTGACACTCTGTGTCCTGTTTAACCCTGTTTTTCTGTCTGTTTAAATTCCTCAGTTTTCTTTGGTAAGTGCTTGGTTTTCAGATTTTACAAATCTGCATAAAACCAACACCTACCATGAACTGCCTACAGATTAGATATGCATGAATCTCTCCCTTGTACTAACAGCCTTCGTATGTGCAAAATAAGATCAAGGGGACAAAACTGGGGATTAGAGGGGTTCACTGCCAATTTGCCTACCTGGATTTCCAAACACTTGAATCTATGTATTGTTTATTAACCACATAGTAAACTCAGGGCATAATGCTCCACATGCTAATCTTAAACCCAATGATAAAACAAATTTGTGCTGACTGATGCATCAAGTCAACTGGACCTTGTTACCAAAAGCCCTCCTTATAAGATGCACTGCATTACAGCATGTAAAAGTGACCTTCAGCTCCCTTACAAGGAGGGTAAGGATTCTTTCCTCCAGCTACTGGGAGGCGTGGCTGGTGGACCATTGTTTCGTCACTGGGATTCGTAGAAATTCTTCGTCATTTTGTTTGAAAGTATTTTCCGTATAAAGTGAGTTCTACGTGACACTAATCTCCATGCCAGAGGGAACTAATACTGGGTTTGTACAAATGTGCTCTCATGGAGGCTGGCTTTGCTCTTCTGTCCCCTTAATTTCATTTCTTTAAATCAGCAGATTTTGTCCCACTGGTCATTCTAACCTGAAAGTCAGAATGTGCCCCATGCCAGCGACCATGTGCGTAGCACCGCAACCCTCCCAGCACACTCACCCTCACACACCACGCTGTCTCCTCTCCCCCACCCCTGGCTATCCAACAAAGGGCACCGCACCATCTTTCCAGTGTCTCTTCCATGGCAACTGCTTGAATAGTAATGAATGCAATTGGGTAGCCAGTCGCCAGCAGTGGAATGGCATACCCCAGGGTGGGGGCTGCACTCCTGGGAGCAATGAGCTTTACTAACCTAAGAGTGTCGCTCTGACTTTACTGCACATCAGTTTCTTTTTATTTATTCCTGTCACGCTAATACAAATTCTAGCTTTAAAAAACTTTCTGCTTTTTAGTTATAATTTTCTTCCTTTCCTCTTTTGTACTAATGCTTCTCTCTAATCTTATTTGCATTCAAATTACCTCACCAGGTGGTACACCAATCAGAGGTAAGAATGCTGAAATGTGTCACATCACTTCATTTCCTGTCTGCCCTGCTCCTTCTCCACCAGTGTTTCTCATCTCCAGCTTTTCTCTCAGCCCTAACTCTGCCAGTGCTCTTGCTCATCTGCGCTCTCCCACTAGCGTGTTGATTTTGGTTTATTTTTAGTGTGACTCCTTGCAGAGTCATCCATTGCAATGTTGCACTGTTGAAAGGGGGTTATTCAACAGAAAGTTTGCAAACTAGAAACACTTCTCCCGTGTGTCCCAGAGGGGCCGGCTCTCCTGCGGCTTCAAGAACTCTCTGAACTTCTGTTCAGCATGGTACAGCCGTCACCTACTGGGTGTCGATGTGCAGGGAGTTTTGATCAGTCGCTGTGGTGTAAGTTTAAGATTGTAACATTTTCACAAGAGAACAATCAAACCTTTTGTCACTCTGCTGCTGACAGGCATGAAAATCTAATCAGATGAAGATAAATTCTAGAGAGTTCAGGCAAATCTGGCTGTGAGATAAGCAGCCCCTTGGTTTGAGAGCGGTGTGAAGTACTGTAGTAAGAGTGAGGAATCAGCCACTCCTGGGGAGTCCCGAAAGCCGGCCCCATTCCACTGGAGCCAGTTGGCTCTGAATTGTAGCATAGAGATTTGTTTTGAGCAAATGAATCTGAAACAGTTTGGGCTGCTTTAAACCTTCATTAGTTAAACCCACCTACAGTTTGACAGCCCAGCATGCACAGGCGTTGGCTAGTTTTTCACAGCCTGCATGCACCAATAATGACTTTCCCATTGGAGTATTGTTTTTCTAGCCTAATAATGACAGTTGTCCCTTTATATTAACTTTACTATGTTAATCTGCTTTAAATGGTAAGATCCTTGAGTTCTCTTGTGATTTCTGTTACCACTGTTGACTGACCCCTACATTTCTTGATAGAATTATTACCCCTCCAAATTGATACAGTCTCATTTGTCCAACGCTGCTGCTCCTCTCCTCCTTACCCTCCACTGAATCACTGCTGGAAGTTAATAATTTGACTCTTTGGAACTGGTTCTGTTGCTGTGGATTAATGTTTTCAGCTCCTGTAGAGTGATTTTAGAGCAAATGTGAATGGCTGTTTCTTGTATTTTTGCATCAAGTTGCCTGTGTAGCAAATCTGGGTCAGGGAAAAAGATTGAAAATATTTAGTTATTTATAAAAAATGAATGGGTTTATGTATGTGTCATTCCTACCTTTGGAATGCTTCAAGATAGACAGTTGTGATGTTACAAGCTACTTAAACTATTTCTTCATCTCTATTCCTATTACAAATCCTAAAAGGAAGGGACCGATTGAATACTAACGAGCTGAGTGCACCCAACTTCCAGCGCTGCATACACAACACACTGCATTTCTTGGGCCTTTCCTTGCACATTAGCTGACATTAGCGACTCAGCATCAGAACCATGTGGATGTTCCATACCTCCTGCTTGGGAGCTGACCATCTCTCTGTAATAAGAATCATCCATCTCATAAAACATAAATTCCTCCCATTCAAATCCTGACAAGGTATTTTAAGAATGTGCTTGACATTATTTAAAATGTATGTGTCCTGTTTGAATGTCAAAGACGACATTTCTGTGAGTGCAAACAGAAGCCATGTGCCCTTTTCTGCCTTTCTCTGACGGATTTCTGCTAGCCTAACGCCTTTTGTTTAAAGCAGAGGTCGTTGAATGTCTAAAGATAACAACTGATTAGCTGAAACCACTTTTCTAAAGGAGAGGTTATTAGATGTGATACTCCGCTGCACTCTTGTTCCTCCTTACGGTAAGTTCACTGCTTGAGCTTCTCTAGAATCCACGAGCCTGGTCCAAAAGGAAACCTGACTCTGTTTGAACAATCAGTTTGTTAATTAACAATCTGTAATTCTCTGTTGAGAGGTGTTTAGGGTGTGAAGTAGCTTGGGAGTTTCAAGCCTTAGCCCAGTACTTTGAGGACAGGCCAAGACCACTGAAAGACTCATTTGCATGATCAACAGGCGATTAAATTCCTTCTAAACAGTCCTCATTGAGCCAGGATGAGATTTATTTCTGTGACTAACCTTTTCTGTAGTGGGGTGGTCACCCGCTCCTGCCTGGAAAGCCTTAAAGCAGGCCGGGAGAGGGCTGGGGCAGAGAAAAGCTGGGCTGATGGAAAAGCAGCAAGAGCTGTAGCCAGTGCAATCAAGGCCCAGCTGGCCCTTATAAGAGGACAGTGGGCCAGAAGCACAGACAGTCTCTCTCTGCTTTCAGAAAGAGAGAGAAGGGGCTGGCTGCTGGGAAGCTCAGGGTACCTAGAGTGAGGCAGGGCTCGGGAAAGGCCAGAGGGGCTGGCAACTCCCCAGGCTGCAGAGCCTAGGCCCTACAGAGGTACAGGGTTGCAGAGGAAGGCAGCAGGTCCAAACCTTCCTTGCCAGTGACGAGTGGCTGATACTGCAGTCTGCCCCAGGGAATGGGGGCTAGTTGGTGACTGGCAGTAGCCTGTGAGTGAGGCGAGGTGGGGATAGTGGGTGGGGGTTTCCCAGGGAGGGGACACCCCGAGACTGAGGGGTGTATGGCCAGGGGTCAGCACCCCAGGTAGCAGGTCACCGGGGGCCAAGCGGCAGTGGGACACTGGCCTGCAGAAGGCGCTCCAAGGCTGGCAGAGCTAATTCCCGGAAGAGACCAGCAGGAGGCGCTGCAGAGTTGAGTCCACACTGTCCTTTCTGTCCAAGCCTGGTGTCATAACTCAGCCACAGGGAGACTCTTCTGTTAGCTTTCCGGTATTCTTAGCTCCAGACGTTCTCTCTCCGCCTTTCCGGTGAAGCCTTGGCTAATGGCCAGTCCCAGAGTTCTGTTACTCGCTGGTTCCGCGTCCCTCTGAACAGTGTGAGTGGCATGTTCGACAGCAGGTGGACGAGGAATGACAGCCGCTTTAAGTCTGAGGAAATGATGCCTTGCCCTCTGTTTTCAAAGTATAAAACACAATGTTAGTTTTCCGTATTGCTCTGGAACTGAGCTTAATCAACCTTTCAGGGTGTCTTTTGGCTGTTCTCTCCTGCCCTGGTAGGTGTGTGGAGCAGGACATGCGGAGTTCCATGGGAACATTAGCACTTCATAGATTACATACCAGGTACATGGGCAGCGCCAGAAGCAGTAAAGGGACACCATCAGCTTTGGTATTACCCATCCTTAACCTGTCTTTGTTACCACACCGCTGTCACAGGTAACACCTACGATTCCTATATGTGAGGGAGAGTACAGGGAAGGGAAGTATTTTCCTTCGTTCTTTTGGTGTGTGTCTGTGCTTGCGATGGTGCTTTGTGTGTCATCATTTTTGCTGTTTCCCTTCTTGTTTCTCTTGTTTTCACTCTCAAAAAGGGGGGAAACAAATATTTTTTAAAATGCAGAATGTGATTGTAAAACCCCAGATATTGGCTGGGAGACATAGGCGGGTAACGACGAACTGTTGCTCACTCATTGCTTGTAGACTGACTGGACTTTGAGTGGACTCTTACTCTAGAACCACACAAATCAATATTCCTTCTGGTTAGTATTGTAGTTCACAGCTGAGACTGAACCGTGAAGACGTATGGGATTCTTTCCAATACCTGTGAAAGCAGCAGAGAGTCCTGTGGCACCTTATAGATGCATCCGACGAAGTGGGTATTCACCCACGAAAGCTCATGCTCCAATACGTCTGTTAGTCCATAAGGTGCCACAGGACTCTCTGCTGCTTTGACAGATCCAGACTAACACGGCTACCCCTCTGATACTTGAGAGCTCAGAGCCATCCAAGACTCAGTAATGTACCAGGAGACCAAAAGAGCCACGGCTTATATTCTATACCTCCCTTTTCTCCTGTTTTCCCACGTTCAGTTTCAGAGGTCCAGTGACATCACCTGCTGCCTCATTGGTGTGTATCAGAGTTGATTCCTCAGCAGCAGAACAGGCATCCAAAACAGGTCCCTAACATGCCAATCATCTGAGTCTGGGATGTAATGAACATAATGAGCACTAACAAGGAAATTATTTTTGTAGTTATCTTGTTTGCATAATTGGCGCCACTGATGGGCTGGGTGTATTTGTCTATAATAGCTGGAAGCTGAAGTACAAAGTCTATAGTACTGCATGAGCCAGAGAATACTAGAAATGCTTCTTTTAATTATTAGCTTGTAAGAGACTTTTTAAAAAGTGTTTGGAGTCTGAGTCTGTCCCAATTTTACTTTAGTGAGCACAAATTCTTTAGGGCAATTTACCACAGCATCAAACTCTTGCCATCTCCTCTGATCAGGTTCACAGTCTACGTCCTACAGTCCCCACTCCCCATGCCAGCCCTTAAAAATCCGTCTGGAGTGCTTCTGGAGGGAGGTGGGTGGAGTGCTCTTCCCAGCCCCAGAGACAGCTCTCCACGTGGTGCTGGGATATCTGCAAAGCCTTCAGTGCTTGGAAAAGTGCACTCTGGTGGATCAGGAAGGATTATCACAAGCCAAGTAGAATCCCCTGATAGCTGGGCTGTAAAACTCCCCTGTGCAGCTCTCACTTGATCAGAATTGTTTTCCCACATTCAAAAAGTGACCGAAGCGAACTGGAGACCACAGTCCAGACACTGATCAGATTTTTTCCCATACCTGTTTTATACATGGCTTTCTGCTCTGTTACTTCATTCAGTTTTCATTAGCATTATTAACATGATTCGACTACCAGGTCTGTCAAGGCCAAAACATAGTAAGTGTCAGTGTCTCAGGCAGGTTTTAGAGCCGCAGTGGAGTGGGTGGGTTTATGTCACGTATCTTTCACATCGTGGAGCCATTTCGGCAGCTTACCCTTAGCCCAGAGTTAGAATTGGTTCTCTCCTCTCTTTGTGTTGCTGTGTATAAAGCACAGAGGGCAGCTACTGTTTATTTGCTGCCAGTGAGGGCGTTTCTGTTTGAATGGAGCAGGAGCCAACGTGGCTCCATTTTACTGATTTCCATTGGAGATGCTCCAGCCAAAGCGGCGTATATCAGCAAGAAGTGATCTACAGAAACAGGGTCTTTAAATTACTTTAGACAAAGTCTTGGATTTAAAAAGGAGCTGAGAGGGAATCCGCCTCTCTATGTGGTGCCTTTTAGTGAGAGGAAATGGAGGGCAGCAGGCCTCAGCACCATGGATTGTTCTGCTCACCAAATGGCTGACATGGAAAGCAACTGCGGAGGAAGCCACACATTGGATTTCTCTCTTGTGGAGGACGTGGGCAGGTTGTTCACGGCAGAGATGGGAAGGAGTGAAATAACTAGGCACTCAGAGATGCAGGTGGGTGAAATTCTGTCTCCTGTAGAGCTGCTGCCTGAACAAGGAGAGTGTCTGCATCAGTAGCTGGGATCCATTAGCACCAGCATTGTGACCCTCCTGCTTACATAAATGCAGTGGAGATTCCGCTGACTCTTGGGCATTTCACTTGTGTTCATTCTCGTAGTCCAGGGAAAAGACAAAACTCTTCTGGTCTTTGTGCCCTTGTGGCTGAGTCCAGGAGTCAAACAGGGGTGCACGTGTGCCTGGGAGAGCTCCATGCAGAAAGCTGCACAGAGCTCCCGGTGTGTCTGTGGGGTTCCACTGAGCAGCACAGCCTCTCCACTGTCCGTTTCAGGGTCCAGGTTTCAGAGTTAAACTGGTGTTAAAGCTAGAGAGCTTTTTACACTGAGTTACAGACGGTGGCAAGGGAGGGGAGCCCAGCCTGCCCTAGCGTATCTGCCAGGCTGGTGGCCTTATCAGGATCTGCCTTCCCATGTTCTGCACAATGTGCTTTTTAAATGCCACTTTTAAGCACCATCATTGTCTCTAATGATTTTTGCTAAGCAGCACGACTGTATTTGAATAGATAGGAATCTCGGAGAGCTGCTGTGGGGCTGTCGCCTGCGCCCATGCTGAAGGAGGAAAAAAACCTCCAAAACGAAGAAGTGATTGGCACGGAGGACCGAGTGCAGAAGAAGGAGCTGCTTGTCAATCATCAGCAGCCATTTCTTCCCTCAGCTCCAGAAAGTCCAGCCTCATCACTGTTCTCCCTGGCCCCAGAGAGCAGCCAGGAGCTCTTCTCACAGCTTGCAGCGCTGTGCTGTGTTGTAACAGACCTGAGCTGTGATCCAGATCAGCTTATCACAACCAATGCCTCTCCTAGCAACCTGTGCTCCCCCTGCCCATGGTGGGCAGTGGCTGCGGAGCTAGAGCCCTGCTTGGGAGGCAGGCTGAGAGGGGTGGTTCCATGTCAATGTAGCCTGATCCCCGAGGCTCCCTTGCCAGTGGAAGAGCTGGCAGGCATAGCAATGTGCTCCCTCGTTCCTTCGGTGATGCCCTGTTTGTTGTTAGTGTTTTAGGACTTCCCTCCAGGTGTGGTGCTTGCTAGGTCAGGTGGGCCCACATAAGTCGGTGACCTTAGCCAAAGTCCTCGTGCAGCACGTGCTGCCCAGGAGGGAGCGTTTGCACGATCGGGCCCTTAAACGTGTTTTAACAACATTTAAACATTTCCAAAGTGTATTTTTTAAAATCCAGTCACAGTTTCTTTGTCTAATCAGCAGAGTGGCTGTCATGGCACTTGGAGGTGGGGCTGGGCGTCTCTTCTCTGAATCCTGCCTAGCCTGAGCCCCATTGGGTGATTAATGCTTGTTGAGCAGCTGTTAGCCCCCAGATTTCAAAACCCTCTCCAAAGGCAGATCAAGGTCGGTCTCATTTTCCCAGGTGTAGAGAGAGAGATTGGGGTGGAGAAAGGGGAGACTTGCCCAAGGTCACCCAGAGAGTCAGTGGCAAAGGTCTCCAGATTCCCAACCCTGTGCCCTTGCTATAGGGTAGCAGAGCACAGAGGAAATGAGAGACGTGGCTTTCCCAGAGCTAGCAAGTGAGTAAATAGTTAATCGTTGATTTGACAACTATCAATCAGAGCAGTTGCTAACAATTGATAGAATTTACCAGTGCTTGGAAACTCCCTGTCTCTGTGACTTCCATCAGCACTGCAGATGGGGACTGGTCAGTCCTCCAGCCCCGCCAGGACCGCTCCCCATAGTAGGGTTTCTAGTGCCTTGTCCAAACTAGAAGTGAATTTCTCAAGTGATGAGGCTCCCAGGAGCCAGTTCTATCACTTCCTGGGGGATTTTCCTTCTCAGCCTGCGTTTTCCCGTTTCCCAGCTATGGCCTGGCCCCTTGTTTCTCTTCAGATAATTCATCTGTGGCATGCCCACCCTGCAGATATTTGGGACCATGTACATCTCCCTGTGTCTGTCACTTCACCCTTCGTTTTCCCACTAGAAAAACAAGGCTCGCCGTCCTGCTGGCTGCCATCACAGTATCACGGTGGGGCAGCTTCCTGTTGTTGTTAATTATTTTGCAGGCCCTTCACATTTGTTTCGTGACGGTTTTGGTTTTGTAGCAGTCAGAATCTCTTCTCTGGCACAGACTGGAGGTTTCCTTTTACCCTCCTTCGTCTCCTGGGACCTCTCAAGCGTTCTCCAGGCAGTGCTCTGTGGCCCTGGTCACTGTTGTCTCCGCGTGCCCATAGC
Source organism: Chelonoidis abingdonii (assembly GCF_003597395.2). Taxonomy (NCBI): domain Eukaryota; kingdom Metazoa; phylum Chordata; order Testudines; family Testudinidae; genus Chelonoidis; species Chelonoidis abingdonii. The sequence goes on from NC_133775.1 coordinate 1,412,680, forward strand.
TATACTGGACACATCTCGAGTTGCTTGCACAGTGGCCTGAGTGGTGTGAGGACTTGTTGCTGAAGCACAATAGTGTACACTGAAAGTGGTGTTCTCAGAACCATGCCCCTGTCCACACTGGCCATGGCAAGCAGTGACAGAGTTTCATCTGCAACAGACCTCTTTGCATCCCTCCCTTGCTCTGACATTTGGGTGCCTTGAGGTTAAGCACCTATAGATTGGCTAAGTAATGGTTAAGGAAAGTGGGGAGGTCATAAGGCTGCATTTGCATGTAAGCCCCAGTGAAGTTCACTTACCCTCTTTGTTATTTAGCCTGGCGTCTTCTTGTGCTGCCCCAACCCCCATCCTGTCCTCACACAAAACCCTCTTCACCCCTATTTACTGGGGCTTTCAACCCAAGTCAGCTGGTTCCTCTGGCTGTAGCCTAAAAACAGAGTGAGACTGTCACTTGGACTTGGTAACCTTATGAGAGCCAGTTCTTGATTTAATTGTAAGTTAAGCACAGGATCTGGTCCAAGAGGTGAATATATTCTGGAATTGCTCAGTAATAGTGATCATAATATAATTAAATTTAACATCCTTGTAGGGGGCAAAATATCAAAGAAATCCACCACAATATCATTTAACTTCAGAAGGGGAACTACACAAAAATAAGGAAGCTAGTTAAGTGGAAATAAAAAGGAACAGTCACAAGAGTGAAGTGCCGTCAAGCTGCATGGAAATTTTTTTAAAACACCATAAAGAGACTCAAATTAAATGTGTCGGGGAAAAACTCAGTTCTCACTTTTTGGTTGAGTGGAGCAAAATCAAACACTTTGTTATTCTCAAGCAATTGCAAAGAGGGAGGGAGTGCGCTAGGACACAGGGTTTCCCCAGTCCTAGGCAGGTCTCTCAACAGGTAAACAGTTACAGCAAGCTTTCATACCTTTTGTTACAGACAATAATAAGCAACTGCTGCATTTTGTTTAGACATAGGTCATCCTGATATCTTGTTTTTCTCACTTATTTAACTAGAGTCTACATTTCATATTATCTACACATTATCTACACAAGGTCAAAACAACTTCTCTCACAGTTCTTTCCCACTCGCCTCACGCAATCCTCACTTCTACAAATCTCGCGTTAGTAGGGTTACAACTAGCCTGGCTCTTGCTAACAGAGACGGTCTTGCATTAAGATCCCCTACAAATCCTTGTCAGTTCTTTCTCTACTTCCACAAATGCATACCCCAGTTAAAAAAAAAAAAAAAAAAAAAGGAGGTAAGAGAACCACACACAAAAAATGACACCTTGAAAAGATAACTCACTTGATATTGCCCTGTTCTGTTCATTGTCTCTGAAGCATCTGTCTTTGGCCCCTGATGGAAGACAGGATACTGGATGGACCACTGGTCGGACCTAGTACGGCCACTCTTACATTCTTTTAACCTGCCCACTTTGCAGTGAGGATGCAGGATAAATCGCTGCAGATAGTCCTCTAGTGCCTTCCTACAATCCCTCCTCCTCTCCACCCCCGTATGTGCCCAGAAAGACAGAAACATTCTCCCGTAATTCACGGGGAAGGAATCCTGCAGCAGCGCCACTTCCTGCAGCACAGAGAACCATGGGATATGCTCCGAGAAGGCCTAGTGACACATGCAGGGGAGTGCAGTTCCAGTTACGACACTGTATTTTAGCTATGGCTTTGCAGTGTGGTGCTAATGCCTGGGCTAAGCTAACCTGGGAACTCTGCACCTGAGTTAACTCTGCAGTGAAAACACACCCTAGAGAGTAATAGGAGGAAATTAAGAGTGGGTAAAATAGGCTAAATATCAGAGAGATCGTCCTGCCAGTGAGTGCTGCTAGGTTGTGGCACAGAGTCCCGAGGTAGTGGCAGAAGCCCTATCATTTGGCACATTTAAAACTGAATTGGACAGTACACTAATATGTTACAATTGGGAGCCATCCCTCATGGGCCCCTGGGTATGCGCTAGATAACCTAAGAGGTGTTTTCCATCTCTAGATTCTGTTCTTCTCTCCAGCTTGTCAGGGCTGGGAAGCTTCCTCCCACTCTGCTGCCTCTGTGAGCATATGGAAATCCAACAATTCCCCTGAGTTTAGCAATAATGCATGAGAGATGTTGGGCTGGCCCTGCATTTCGGAAAATGTCCAGAGATCTCTATGGTTTGGGGAAACTAGCGTCTTGAGTGATTGCAGTAGCATGTTTTCTCTGTCTTGCTGAAGCCTCATTTTCAGCCCTAATGCAACAACAGCGAGAGCTTTGTGCATCATTTGTATTATGTGGCAGAACTCCGGGAAGTTCATTTTTTCCCCCCATGACACACAGACTTCTGCTACAATCTCAATTTATCCTTCTAAATAATGTAGGTGGCGGTGGTTGATTCACATCACTTTCTCTACTCTCCTAATGATATGAAAACCTAAGTTTGACCTCCTCCGCTTGAACTGAGAAGAAGGGAGATGGCAATTTCTGCAGCTATTCACAGTGCTGCTCTCCAGTTATTCTGAATCGTGACAGATGGAAGTGGGTTCAAATTCTTACAAGCAAAAGGGTTAATGTTTTCTTCTAGTTCAAGTCTGGTTTGTGAGCAGAGTTCCCCTCCGACAAGCTGCTGGAGCCAGAAAAATCTGAGCACTTGGGTGCATTAAAAATGAATTCCTTGTTGCCGTGGGAAAGCAGGCAGAGTAACAGAGAAAGCCGTGTCTGGGCATTTGCCCTTAATAGTGGCGGGTTATTTTTCACTCTTGTCACCAGGTGTATTGTGGGTCTCTGTCATTTTCTCACCTCTTCCTATCTAGACCCCACCTGCAGCCCAGTTAGCAGAGTTTGGGTTTAGGTTCAATCCATACAAGGTGGAGAGCAGACTTTGAAATGTTAATGCCATTGCAGCCAAACCAGTGCTGAACGTGGGTGGGACAGCCCGTGTGGATGGGAGGTGACCAAAGTTCACCTGAGAGGGTTAGAAATTGCGTGTAAAATGGTCAGGCGCAGGTTAGACATAGCCTTGGTCTCGTGTGGTTAGCGCGACTCTCACTATGTTCTGGGGGTGGTGGTTATCATTTGTACCCTTGGTGCCCTGGCACGCTAGACATGCGATCACTTCTGTGCCCAGAGACGCTTACAGCCTGAGTGAAATATTCCTGGGGCGGGAAGAGTGGGAACAAAGGCAAAGAGAACTCTGTGATGTCCTTTGTTCTGCTTTTGCTATTTGATACTGTCTGTGATCAGGTGAGAGTGAGGAAAGGACTGGCATGGAAAGAGCTGATTAAAGGCAAATCTAAAGATATGGCTTTTGAGGAGGAATTTAGTGGAGAAGAGGGAGGATGAGCAGGCGGCAAAGCCCCAGTTCTGTTCAGCAGAGGCCATGACTGTGGAGGAGTAAGAAGCAAACAGCGGTGGTTAGGCTACTTTTTGTTCATCTGCTTTGATTAGAAAAATCTGATTTTAAAGTCTGTTAAAGGTCCTTTCATTAGACAGGAATCCTTTCCATTCAATGCTGTAATTAACATGGAGCTGTGTGTGTTTTCTTTATTTAATCAGTGCATTTAAGTACCTGTGTCCACTGGAAAGGCATCAATAACTGGTTTTCTCATGCAATTAAAAAAACTCACCCTCACCAGCCTTTGACAACAGCATGGACACCGTGGGGCTGCAGATAGGTACCCCTGAGAGTCTGAGGGCTGCAGTTTGTGATACACTTACCCAGGAAAGCTACTTTTCAAGTGGGGCCTGTGTTTGTCGTGTGGTGAAACTGTTCAGTTGTCATGTCTGGACTTGCCATAATCTGGGTTGTCTGTGTCTTCTTGTTTGTGCACAGGGGCTCTGCAAATAGAGAACAGCGAGGAGTCAGACCAAGGCAAATACGAATGTGTTGCAACCAACAGTGCAGGAACCCGCTACTCTGCTCCAGCTAACCTTTACGTTAGAGGTAAGAGCAGCTCTCTCTCCAAGGGCCACTCTCTCCCTGTTCAATGGACTGTCTGGCTTTGCAATGAACGAGGGTGTGGTCCTGTCTTTGTGCATTGATAACGGTTTGAGGATTGTGTGACTTGAGTGGCCATTTGCTCAAGATTTGACAAATTAAATCCAAACGCATGTTTGGATAACGTCAGGCTTGACTCAAATTAGCAAGACCTGGAAATCCATCTTCACCAAGCTGCGGGATGCTTATGTTGTCAAAAGAGCTGAGCTAAGGCCAGAATTTTAATTCCTTTGAATTTCTTTACTTTGTAGCACAGTTACTTAAGGGGAGGCGGGGTGTTTCAGTCTCCTATAAAGACAAATCTTCAGTGGAGAAGTCTAAAATAAAGTCCCATTTACCTGCTAAGCCAAGGCTTGTCAATTGTGAATGAGCAGGTCTTTAGCCACCTGCTTTGGAATGTTTAGCCTTAAAAACTAGAGAACAGAACAGCTTTTTGAAGTTTTCTCGGTGAATCTTGTGTCTGCATTGAAGATAGATTCTATAGGTATTAAAGATACACACTAAGAACCCTTCTGAAAATTTGCTGCTGTTCATGCGAAGAAGCCACTTTCTAATAGTTATTGTCTTGCCTTTTTAAAACTGTTGTTTTCAGAATACAAAAGTGACCAGACTTTATGGCTGATGGACCTCTGGCCTAATTTATTTTTCTAAATTAAAGAAATCCGAATTACAAGTTTTTTGGGTGGGGGGGGGGTGGTCTTTAAATAGTTGATTAACTCTGTTCTGTTCATCAAGAAAGAAAAGTGCTTCCCTGGTTGGGATCTGGTATAGCCAGAGCAACCAGGTCAGAAACCCTTGAAAACGGGCTTGGGATTTGCCCAAGGGGTGTGATGCTACCTAAAGTGATTTAGGAAGGTGTTTAGAACCCAACTTTATTTTCACTTAGTAACTCAAGACACTGACAACAGTTGGTAAATAAAATCTCTTCTGAATTTCTTCCTCTCTCTCTCCCCTTTGAGAACAACCCCTAAAGCCACCCTTGGAAGCTACAAATGCTTTGGTCTGTGTGAAGAGAGGAGAGGATGACGATAAAACGTCACATGCTGTGCGTTTGCTTCTAGGTGCCGCTTTGTGCCTTGTGCTCTTTTTGTTTGCTTCTAGGTGCTGCTTCTTGCATTGGGTTCTTTGCTTATTTGCCGGGGAGGGGGCTCATTTTGCAGCATCATTTGCATTGTAAGAATCTTTGGCAAATTAAAGTATCAGTTTAAACATGCTCAGAAGATTAAGCTTTCTCTGTGCAGTTGAACCACTCATTTGACTCTCACAGTATAATTGTGGGTGATTTTAAACTCCCCGTATTCTTGTAAATTCATTTATCAGGACAGCTTTAGTAAAATTCATCCCCAGGTTGTCACTTCACACCCTGAGGGAGAGTGTGTTCATTTGAATGTATCACACTGGATGTTATTGCACTGACTTTGGGGGTATTTAGGCTTCGTGCCACAATAGCTGAGTGTTTTCCTTCCTGTACATAAGATCAATCTATGAAACATACCCGATCTTTCATAGAAATGCTACAGAAAACACTGCTAGGAGGCCAGTATTTCAGCTGAATGCAGCAGCTTCTAAGGATGGAGAAACCTCATCTTAAATCTTACTGGTTTCCCATTCATGGATGTTCATTCTTTATATACCAAGAGAATCCCTTAAGACTGTAAGAAATACAGTAAGCAACAGCACTTGGCTTGCCACACAGAAAGGGCTGCATGGGCTTGGGGATGAGAACGGGTTTACACATGGATGAGAGGCTCCAGATGCTTCATGGAAAGAATGCTCCAGACAGACCTGTGCTCAGGTCATTTTCTGTTTACCAGTGATTTCCTTTTGTGTGCTTCTTGGACCAAGCTTCCTTTTATTGCACACCATCTTTACAATGCAAGTCTCCAGCCTGCATGATCCTGATACAGCCCTGCAGTGTACGGAGGACAGGTTACTCCATAAATCGTCTCCAGATGAAATTCCCCATATGTCCTGGTTCCTAGATAATAATTATTGCTGAGGTATCTGATATCTAGTGTTTTACAAAATGTTCATCATGAATTCGCCAGTTAATGGCTTCAACAAGTCAGCCAAACTGAGAACCATAGCGTATGCCTGTATCAAACTGAAAAAACGTGGTTCCCTTGTCTCTCATATCTGCGTTGCAGAATAAAAAGAATCCCTTATTTCTGCCCATGTGGTTATTGTGCTGTGTTGTGGTTAGTTAGGAGAATTGGTAACTTTCAGTGGGGTCCTTGGAAAGTGCCTACGTATTTGCTAGAAAAGACATTAATTAGTGCTAAATTACAGTGGAATTAAGTGTTCTAGCTACACCACCACCACATGATGGTTTCATACTGATTGACCTTATTACAATGAATACCGAAGGAATTAGCCACTTACTGGAAAGTGGCTGAGTATTGCTTCTATTGTAGCTTTGTGAGCAGAGGTATTAATTTCCATCCAGTGGTAATTCTCCGGAGTGCTTGTGCCTGCTTTCATTTATAGCCTATTGTTTTTTTAATAGATCAAATGTTTATTCGTCACTTGGCTCCTGGGGTTTCTAGTTTTTGATCATTTCCTCCCCTTTCCCAGCCCCCCAGGAAATCCTTTGTGGGAACCCAGGGTTACAAAGCACAGTCTTATTAGTATCTTTATTAATCTCGACCCTCACACTAACAGAGAAAGTTCCTGGTTGCTGAGAGTGAGTATCCAGGTGCTGCTCAGGGCTTCCCATATCACTAAAAGAACAGAAGGAGGATGGAGCTGGCTACTCTGCAGTGTCTTACCTCTGTGAATCCTTCAGAGCCAGCACTTCAGCACAGATGGACTTCATTAAAAGTTAAAACATTTCCACACAAGGGATTTGTAAAAGAAAGTGGATGCATTTTCCTTCAAGCTATTATTTTCATTGTAATAAGTGTGCTGAAAAGCAGCCCTCAAAAATGTTCTGCTTCTAAACTGACAGGTCTTTCTGTCTGTAAAGCAAGCGCTTGGACCACGCCCCACAGCACAGCCCTGCCCTGTGTGACTGACAGAGCACTTCACACTGAACGGCCGGCTTCAGCTCAGAATGGTTGGCAGGAAATGTTTTGCACTCTCTGGGGAAGCAAAAGCATTGAAGACCATGCCAAAGAGAGAGATTGCAGATCAGAGAGAGAGAATTTATAGTGCTCTCAATGGGGTACAGCCTCACCTAGCCATTTTAGAACCGCAAATCCTTCTGTTCAGGTGCACTTGGACACTCGACTTTGACCCCTTGCCTAGTCTGTCAGAACAGATGGGGAGTCCGGTGACTGTGGTTTGTGTGCTGTTATTACAGTAACACCTCAGAGTCCTCTTCAGGGTCAAGGCACCCCCCCATGGTGCTGAGAGCTGGGCAAACACATACAAAGTCAGGTTTCTTACTGTCTAATTTGAGACAGGACACAATACGTGAATGTAACAGCAGGAGCGAAGACGGGCATAACAGTAGTAGGACCATGTTATTACATCGCTGCGTTGTGTGCCCAGCATAATGGTGCTAATTCACAGAAGAAATCAGTTTCTTCCATCCTCCACTTGGCCTCTGGTTACCTTCAGCCGCACACAGAGGCTTGTGAGTTAGCAATGAGCTTTGCACTGCCACACCACCAGCATTGTCAGGCTCCCCACGGCTCTCATAGCTGGGAGGCACTGGCTAAACAACTGACTCTGCATGACTAGGCCCTTCCCTCTGGCCTCAGCCTTGGTCTGTCCTGCAGATGGGATCGGCCTCAACCTAATTTATACAAAGCCGCTGGACGGGGAGGCTGCATGGTATAATGTCCTCTTAGAGCGCGACAGTATTCTCTAGACTGGGCCCCATGCTGCTGCTCGTGGGAGTGTAACTGTAGGGTACCATCATGTTTGATTAGGAGAGTCCATATACAGATGAGTTCGGGGTAAAACAAAAATAGCTGTTGTCCAGCAAATGGCCTTTGTTATAGATGCCACTTTTTGGACCTTCAAGGCATGGCTAGAGCAAGTTGTTGGTGTCTAGGTAGGTGAGGCAGACACGGAAAATTCTCCGCTCCAAAGGGTCTGACACATACTGTACATTACAGTGCGGGAACCCGCAAAACTGGTTTTCAAAACGACAGCTGTAAATAAGGGCCCTGCCACAGAATGATACGTCAGTATGTTAACCAAGATCACAGTCAGTATAAATGGTATTATTTTGATACCAGTATATTTTGCTCCTTTGTCTCTTAAAGGGATGGGTTGGTATTTAATTTGGAGGGGGCAGAATTTGCTTGGGGGCTGAGATCTTATCTGCTGAGTTTCACCCCGGAACCAAATTAAACTAAAATAAAATAGGATTGCAAGTCGCTCTGGTCCTGGCAACAGCAATCCGATGAGAGCGCAGCTAGCATCTCCAGGCGTGTGGCGAGGGTCTCCAGAGCTCTCCTTGGAGCCAAATTGGCTGCCTGACTGAGACCATGATTTGTGTGTCTGTAAAGTGCTGAGGACATTGTGGGCGCTGTGCACATCACAATAATGATGCTGAATGACGAAGGTTGGCCTGGAGCAATGGCAGCAGGATTTGAAATATTTCCAAAGGAAATGTTTTGCTTATCTAAAATTAAAACCATCTAAAGTAGCAACAACAATCAAAGCTGAAGGCATTGCCGATGGGACAGTCAAAGCTGAGGGCATTGATCGAATGACGAGTGACCAAAGCAGAGGGTTCTTGAGAAAGAGTGATAGATAATAGAAAAACTGTTCTGCTATGAAGTACTACCCCCACGCCTCCAGCGCGTGCTCAGTGGCAGTGATTCTCATTAGTGTTGATCTGGTAGATCTGTACAAATCCAGAGGAGGGTCCTGGCAGTGGTCACATACAAAGAGATGTTGCAAAGACCAGGCCTGGTTAGCTTGGCCAGGAGAGAATGTATTACTAACTGGAATCTGTGACTTGCCATATTGGATCTGACCGATGGTCTGTCCAGTTTTGCCTCCGGTCTGTGGCAGTGGCCAGCCCCAGAAGTTCAGAGGAAGGAGCAAGAAGCCCTGCAGTAGCAGCTATGGAATGACCTGTCTGCAGGGAAAGTTCCTTGCTCCCCCCCAATAGTTGGAGCATTGCCTGAACCATGAGGCAGAAGAGGTGGTTACATACCTTTTAACAGTGGTTTTCAAACTTTTTTTCTGGCTACCCAGTTGAAGAAAATTGTTGATGCCTGCAACCCAACGGAGCTGGTGTTCAGGGGTTCAGGGGCTGAGGGTGCAGCGCAGTGGGGGTGCAATGCCAGGCTTCCTGCCTGTCCTGGCACCACAGACCATGCTGCGCCCCGGAAGCACCCAGCAGCAGGTCAGGCTCCTAGGTGGAGCCGCACAAGCACTACCCTCCCCCCGGCCAGTGGGAGTGCGGAGCAGGAGCTCAAGGCAGGGGCAGCGCGTGGAGCCCCGTGGCCCCCCTACCTAGGAGCCAGACCTGCTGCTGGCCGCTGCCAGGGCTCAGCGCGGTGTCAGAACAAGTAGGCACTAGCCTGCCTTAGTCAGGCAGTGCTGTGTTGTACAGACAAAATTACACAGGATCTTTTCAGGGGGCAAGACAAAGATGCCACATTTATTATGATAACAATCTGATTTATGACCAATAACTAATACCTTAATCCTTATACACATACACACACACCCACCCACCCATCAGATGTTCTGCAGCTGCTACATAGTTACATGTCTTGGACATAGCTTGAGTTCGTGGCTTCTGGCGGCTACCTGGTCAGGAAAGCCGGGCACAAGGACGAGATGGGTCTCGGTTGGGCATGCGCCAATGTCCTTCCACGTTCGCAGCAGAATGTTACCCTTCAAAGTCTCCCATCTCACCCATCCTTTTTGTAGGCTTTAGTTTGAATCCAGAGTCTATAGGTCTTGCTGCATCACGCTGCCTCTGGGTTTGGTGAATGATCACCCGTCAATTGCAGGTGTGACTTTCAGCCTGGGACCTGGCCTTGATCTTCCTTCTATTGTACCTTTTCTTTTTAGGGTGGACTCTTCTGACTTTGTTAGGGCTCTTGTCTGCATCTTCAGCCGGTGGGGTTTGAACTCTATTTCATCAGGACAGGCTGGGGCTGGAGGTTGATTCCATCATCCATACATACCTCAGTCACACAAATAAACTAAACTAATAAGAATACAGAAGGGTTTGCAAAAATGAAGGTTGGAGGAAGCTTTTACAAAACGGAGTGAGCGTTTTAAAATGGGGTTTGAATTACAATATGGCAAACAGAGAACAGAAGTTACAATGTAGGCAAGTGTAGTGAATGGTGAACAGAAGTTACATTAATAAAGTGAACAATTAAGAACAATTTCATTTATCAGTTCTACAACTGTCGACGGGACTTTTAATGGCCCGGTCGGTGGTGCTGACCAGAGCCCCCAGGACCCAGTGCCTTCCATTTTGTGACCCAGATCTGGGTCATGACCCACGGTTTGAAAATCACTGGCTTTTAAAACTCTTGGTGGCTTTTTGTTTTCCAGTGCACTACAACAACTCCGGATAGTCTTGTTAACCATATAAACATCCAGTCTCTCCTTCCCTCCTGCTAAGCCTGTGGCCTTGAGGATAATGTGGCACTTTCCATGGGCCAGCTGGGGAGATGTATTTATAGCCTTCCCTTTGATCAGAGTGAAATTTGCCAACTTTCAGTTTCATTGTCCTCAGCCGTCCCCTGGCTGTTGAGGTGAGACAGGGAGAACAGCGGTTCCCAATGTACTTTCTCTGGCCTATTCATTATTTTGAATATTTTTATCATGTCCCTTCTCATTCATCTCCTCTAGAAGGCAAACAGTCTTCTCAGGCTCTCGTCATATGAGAGTTTTTCTGTGTCCCTAATAATAATTGTTATTAAATAAACAGTAGTTCTCTACCGTTTTCTCAAAGCGCTGTACGCGTGTTAAATAACTAAGCCTCACGACTGATTATTCCTTGCAAAGGCCTTTGCTGGTGAAAAGTGCAGTCTAGGGACCATGTCTGATTATTTATAAAATGTGTTTTATGAAACATGGAATGTGATTGGTTGAAGTCCAAGGATGTGATACAGCTTCTATTCCCTCTCTCATACAATATCTGGTATAAAATATCATATCACTGCACTAGCTAAACATCCCAGATCCTCTCATTTCCCATGCACAAGGGGCCACATGCAATGGATCTCTGAGATTGTGCCACTATAATTGGGTGCATGAGTGTGTATGCACTACAAGTGGGAAGGAACAGTTTGGTGCCTTGAGAATCCTATTTGTGTCTCTCCGCTATCGCTAATGCACCCAGCATTGTGGCTCTGAACATCCCGTATTTGTGTCTGTCAGGGGAGGAGGGTCTTATTCTCAGTTCATCTGGGATAAAACAGCCAATTTCTCCTTGTGTAGCTCTCCGCTGTTGAGAAGTGTGAAAAATGGAAGTCCCAGTCCCTGGGGCTTAAAATACAATTATGTGAATGAGCAGGAACAGGTTAATTCCCTCTGGGCTTTCCTAGTCTTGGCGATTTCTGCCTTTAGACTGTAAGGTCTTTGGGCAGAGCCTGCTGATGTAAAGCGCTTTGAGATCTGCTGATGAGACGTGCTCTGGAAGAGCTTGTTGTTATTGTTCTAAGTTTTATTTCGTGCTGCGCTGAGTGCACTATTGGTGCTCAGCAAACGCAGAGAATTCCCTGAGCAGTGGCAGTGGCAGTTGGACTTGAGCTCTTGGGGGGGTTAGCAACTGTTTGCTGCCCACTCTGCGGCGCCTTGGAAACCTACCGGTATCATGATCATTCTGCTCAGCCCTGTGTGGACATATCGTAGGTGCAGGCCCCATCCGTACTGCAGGAGCCTACACTCTCGTGTCAAATATCCAAAAGCAAAGACTCTTAGAGCCCTACAGTCCCTCTGTCTGAAGCAAGCTGCTGCGGTAAGAATATTGCTGCTGCTGCATAAAATGATCCTGTTTTGGAAGTCTGAACCAGATTCAGTCAGCATGGGAATTTCAGTGTTCAGAGTGCTGGAGCCATCTGATGATCTGTGCTGGCAGGCATTTCTCTGACACGGCCTTGATCTTTAGGCTTCCTTGCTGTCTCTCCCTCGACTGTGGGGGGAGTGTTTTTTTTTTCTGTCTGGTGTGATTGGCTGCCCCCTAATCATTCCCATTGTGACTTTACTTACATCAGTGTTCCCAGAAAGGCAGATGAGTTTGAATCCTGTCGGGACACTCAGGGTTCATGAGACACTGTGGACACAGGACATGCACCCCTGGGTGCGGACACACACCACATCTCTAAATCCTCTATGCCCTCATGGCCCAAATTCCCTTGCAGTTTTCACTGTCACTACTCAAAGTCCAGTGCACTGTAGAAAGGTGACAGGCCTGTTGGTAAGACAGACTTCCGCAGCGTAGGAGTGACGAGGATAGAGACCTGGAGATAAGGGAGAATTGGAATAGGAGCTGGAAGGAGAATCAACTTTCAATTCCATGTGTATCAGCCTTTTTACAGCCAAAGTAACAGCAGCAGAAATGTAAATATTAGCCAAAGAAAGAAGAGAGCGAGCTTTCTGTCTGGGGCTTTCTCTTTTGCTAGTCTTTGTGAAATGGCCTGCTGGTTATTTCCTAGAGTCCGTTAATATAGTAAGAGATTAAGAGATAATCCAGCAATTAGTGATGAGCAGCAGCCTCGAAACTTGTTCTTGTCTGGCAGGCTAGAAAGTAATCTGTTTGAGCTAGCTTGTATCACATGTGTCCCTTCACCTCTGTCACTGTAATCTGAAGTGTAAATAGTTTTGGGAAAACCATTGCCAGAGATGCTGACAACCTCCCGAGCCCTTCCAGCTACACAAGTGCAGCAAACACTGTGCCAACCTGGGATTTCAAAGGAGAAACGTGCTGATCCTCTGGCAGGACTAACAGGCGTCAGTCTCCCTGCCCATCCTAAAGCCAGGTTATATACATCTGAGATTCCTTGGGGACTGCAGATATCTAACGAACCCACCCCCAAGGCATGCCGTGACCCACTGATGGACTACAGCTGCCGCAGCTGCTGGGTTACTGGACCTAGCCATTAAACTAGGATTGTGGCCTTTGTACCCTCTTCGTACGGCCCTGTTCAGTCACAGGGGTCCATAAAACTGACCTGTTTCCTCACATTTACCCTAGCTCATTTGTACCTGTCTCGTGCTGCTGCTGCTGGTACTGTTACCCACTGTGCTAATGTACGAGCTGTCGGGCCGTTTCCATGTATTGCCTCGCACAGTGCACTGGCCTGGGCACTGCCTCGTCTCTCAGTGCACGGGCTGCTAGGAAGTTTGGCCTCTTCCTTGAGCTGAGCTAAGCTGAATCGCAAACCCTCTCGACCTGCTGAGCCCCCAGCAAAAGGTGGGATGTGTTTCTTTAGGCGAGGAGAGCGTCCCTCCAGCTTCTTTCCCTCCTTCTACTGTATGTGGGGGTTTGCCTCTGTCTGTACAGGATGAAGCAGTTCGGGTATGAATAACTGGCATGCGGAGAAGAGAGAATCCAGCCTTGAAAGGGACTGAAGGAAATGTGGGCCTGGAATCAGGGCTGTGTTGATAACGGACCTTCAAGAGGTGTGATCTCTGGTCTTAGCATCTGGTCCTGAGTTCCCAGCCTGCTGGCTCTAGTGCACCCCCCCCCTCCCCCCCCGGGTACTGAAAGAAATAAAAGCAACGGTTGTGCTGTTCTCCTCCAAGCTCCATTACACTTTCTAGGCCTCTGCTGTAGCATTGCCTGTTGTGCATCATGTCAGTGTGGGTTAAAATCCTGTCCTCTTTGGTCACTGGCAATGACTGACTGACTGTACTGTACCCCATGGTTTTTAATTTGCAATGTTTCTCCTGAAAAGCAGGTTTCTCCCCCTACAGCCACAAAAGAATGTGTTTCGTAAGCAGTCTTTAACCATCAGCCCTCCTCTGTGTGTTCTCTCAGCAACGGGAGGGTTACAGATCTCTAGCTGGAGTGATGGTGTGATGGCTAAAGGAGTAAGATGTCCTTTTTCCGCAAGGAAAATGTAACTAACCTTTTACTGTCTCTCCTGCAGGAACAAAAACTGGGACCTCCACATTCATTCTGGGTGTTGTTGCTTTGATTTCTTGTCTCTCTCTCACTCCCAGCACAGTGCGCCAGTAAGACTCTCCTGACACTGAGCTCAGCTGAGACTGCACATGTCTGTCAGTTGTCTAATATCTTTCTGCCACAATTAGCTCTTTGGTCGGAGAGGGGAAGCAGCTCTTCATGGTAGAAGACTTTCCATTTACCACCAGGAACATTTCCTCCATATTCTAACGTTATGATCTACATGTCTGTGCTCTGCCCAGTGTGTGGTCAGTGGGTTCAAAGTGCCTTTGCCATCATCTCTATGCTTGGAATGGGAGCACAGGAGTGTTTGGAACAAATCCATGCGGTGACAAAAGGCGTGTGTGTGTGTGTGTCGCATGTGTTTACGAGTCTGTGCTTCAAATACTGGACAGGAGAGGGGCTGCCCACTGAAAGGCACCGCAGCTGTTGGGGTGTGATGTACACGCCTGTCTGCCATGTCTCCGTGTGTCTCAAGTCAGTCGGTAGTTGCTTGTCCCTGGTCAGAGCAGTGCATGTGGAAGCTCTGTGTCCTTTGCGAGTGTGAAGCTGTGTGCGTGTGCTGTGGGGAATCCTGACTGACTTCTGCAGTCTTGTCTTGTTGTTTCAGTGGTGTGCGGACAGATGAAGCTTGGCCTGTTTTTACTCTCTGTGTTTTTCCTTGTCTTTTTTTTATTCCCTCCTCATCTTCATCGCACTCTGCCATCAAACAAAACAAACTTTCATCTCTCAGATCAGCGAGAAGGTTGGTCCTTTTCACTTCTTATCCATCTACAGTGCGCCACGACAGATGGGACTTTTCCAGTAGGGAAAGGAGCGCCAGCCCTGAAAGGGGCAAGCCCCTACCAGCCCTGGCTCCCTGCCAGGCACGGCCACAGCACGCCTGATGAAACCTGCTTACTGTTTGCTATGACTTTGGTGATGGCGTTGATAGCCTGCTTGCATGCCTTTGTTGCTTGAGAGTTAAAATGCACAGAATATATTTGCATGCAAAACACCAGCTGAGGGTTCTGTGTTTAAGGGGAAAGAAGTGCATGCTACGTACGCGGGGTTCTGCCTTCACCCATTACATGTACCAGGCTCTGCGCTAATAGATCTGAACTGCCTCTGTTTCCTGGTAGGAGATCAAGAGCACTAGTTGGAAGCTTTGATGTGACTGATCTCCCACTCTTGCTGTGTGAGCTGCTGGTGGAGAGCAGGAGCTGCACTTTCTCCTTTTGCTTCATTGTTTTGGTTTTTTAGTTTGCTAAACGCCCTTTTGATCACAGCTGTAGGCAAAGGCTCGAGTGCTCCCCTCCCCTGCACCTGTATAAAAAGAGGGGGAGCTGAGGACACTGGCCCAGTGCTCTGGTGCCTTTATGTTACACGCGGCTTCCTGCTCTTCTGTGGTTCTCACTCCCTTGGCATGCTGGGATCTCCAGGCCTCCGAGCACCCTTGCATGTCCGAGTGGCAGGGTTTGCCTTCACCTTCCTCTCTTTGCCTTGCTAGTAGCAGAATTTGAAGAGCCCCAGTGACCTCAGCCTTGCTCGGGTAACCCCTTGACAAGCCCAGCTGCTGTCCTACCAGGAGCTCTGGGTCACTAGGGAATGTTGCTTTACCCTCCTCTCTGTCCCGATGCAGCTCCGTTTCCCTGAGAGCAGAGTGGGACCAAAGAACAATCACACAGTGAAAGGGCATGGGCAGGTCAAACCTTTACAGGGAAAGCCAGGTCTAGGCCGATGCTGAGGCCTTGGAGATTTGTGACACATTTAGCACTGATGAAAGTGCTGGGTTTAACAGCCCTGCTGACCGGTTTAATTCCCAGGATAGATCCCTCATGGGCAGGCACTTTGCAGGTTCTCCCTGCACCCTCTGAACTGGAGTCACTACCTCTAATGGGGAGTCGTTCTCAGTGGCCCATTCAGCCTGAGGGGGCCAGTTAGCCTGCTGGTATTGTGATGTGCAGCCCTGCCCCCCGGAGCTGGTGGGACCCCAGCTTGTTTCACACAAGCCACTGAGCAGCCATCTGAGTTGACTTGATTTTAATGATGATTAAACATGTTTAACAAGTCCTCCAAGCAGTTGTTCCAGTGCAGTATTTACTTAGTTCCCATTTCCCTCCCTGAAACATGCTCCCATTTCAGTTGTACTGAGGCAGAGGCTGTTATTTTCCCTCTAAAAATAGAATTCTTGGAGATTAGAATTACCCGCACCTAAGACAGCAGTGAAAAGAGAGAGAACCCCAAAGCCAAGCCCCAGAGCCTCCAGGATGTCACTGACTTGGGAGGCTGCAGAGGAGGCTCGGAGATCACAAGAAGAGTGAAGCTCAGGCTCTATCTTAGCGCGTCTGCGTTTCAGTAACAGACTTTAGTGGCCGGGAGCTGAGCAAGTGAGAAAATGGCTGTCAGCCAAGAGGAGCAGATCATTTCTCCTTCTCTCCTCTCTCCATTGGCCTCCCCTTCTCACCCTACAAAAATCCACATGTGCACAAATATTTAGTGTGATGGCAGAAAATAGTTTCTAAATATTCCAATGGGATTTGCAGTGCTTATAATTTGTTTGGCACTGATAATTACATCTTACATTTTTCTAGCTTTACTTAAAACTGTGTACTGCTCACCCATGCATTTAATTATTGCTCTGCGACTGCTACAAGGTTATTTATTAAAGAGTTATTTTATCTTGATACAGTGGATCTTTCCTCTTATTCCCCTCCTTAATGTTGTGTTATTTTCATCAGAGAAATTTCAGAGAGTGAATGCAAATTGCATAGCTCCACAATCTCTGTCTCCCGTACTTTGCTATTAGCATGTCACTATGCTGAATGCTGATGTCTCCATGCTGCAGCACTGTAATGATATATCCTCTTTTATATGCGGTTGTCAGCGCAAATAATTAGACCTAAAAGTTATAGCTGAAATATAATCCAAAAATGGTGAGGCCCTGTTTTGGAAATTGTCTATAAAATGTCAGCATTCAAGGATGCATTGGGAACATAAATAGTACAGCATTGTTTGAGCGCAAGATTAGACTGTAAATGCATTTTTCTAGTTCCAATTTTTCCTCTCCTGCTGTTGATTCTGACAATAGATTGTGAGGCTCCAGTAACTACCTTTCCATTTGGAGACCGTGCTTAAAAGAGAGAGATGAAAGGTGTCTACAGCTGCGTAAACCATGCAGCCCAATGATCTTGTTTCTAGGAGGTTGTCTCCTAAGTTTTTTTTTTGTTTGTTTTTTTTGTTTGTTTTTTTTAAGGTGGAAGGGATAGCTCAGTGGTTTGAGCATTGGCCTGCTAAACCCAGGGTTGTGAGTTCAGTCCTTGAGAGGGGCCACTTAGGGAACTGGGGCAAAAATTGGTCCTGCTAGTAAAGGCAGGGGGCTGGACTCAATGACCTTCCAAGGTCCCTTCCAGTTCTAGGAGATTGGTATATCTCCAATTCTTTCTTTCTTTTTCACTCCTTCCCCACCTCAGGCAAGTGGCTTGGAGAAAGAGAGGGACTTGCAGGCAGTAGGCTTGGAGTTGGAGTGCCAAGACATTCCACTTCCCTGGGATTCTCTTGTTCTCCAGCTCAAAAGTAATGAAACGAGGAGTCTGTCACCTCAGAGACGTCTGGTCTCCTCCCCAAACCTAGGACATTCCTAGCACTGCTCCTTCTTGGGGTGGGGGGGAGACATAGCTGCTCTTTTCCCAGGAGGGAGGGATGAGGAGGGGAAGCCAAGAGTAGAGGGTTTGGATGCAGGAGCAGCAGCAGCTGGGAGACTGGGGGGTGCCTTCATGCCCAGGAGAGCAGCAGAGACAAGGGAGCAGCAGAGGCTCCTGTGAACATACAAGGGGGGGGCAGCTCTGATTGGCTGGGGGGGAAATCTGCCTGCCCATCACTTACCTGCCACTGTGTGTGATTGGCCAGGGGAGTGGGAGCTGGGGATCGGGCTGGTGCCACCATGGCAGGGCAGTGAGAGCAGGAGGGAATCGGTTTGGGAGCCGAGGGAGACCAGGGAACAGGTGCATGGAGTACAGGGCAGTGGGGAGTAGGAGCATTGAGTTTGTTGGGGGGAGGGGCTGTGGGAGTTAGAGAGAGGGAATCTGTATTGGGTGGGGGCAGGGTGACCAGATGTCCTGATTTTATAGGGACAATCTCAATATTTGGGGATTTTTCTTATATAGGTGCCTATTACCCCCCCACCCTCTGTCCCGTTTTGTCATATTTGCTGTCTGGTCACCCTGGGGTGGGCGGGGGAGGAGTCAGCTGCTGTTGCCAAGATAGCTAGTGGGAACAGACATCTTCACTTCCCCCTCCCCAGTGCTGCCACCCTTGTTTCACTCTGGAAGACAGACAGACACACTCACTCACTCACTCACTCACTCTGTAGCATTCCCACTGGGGCCCTGCTCTGCTGCAGCACATGAGAGATGTGATGGCTCTAAAGGTCTGGATTAACCCATGAGTGTGTGAAGCCCTTGGTTGGTGCCCGGAGTCTCCCAGTCTGACCGGAGAGCAGAGAGGAGGGTAGAGCTGCGGGCTCTGCGTGTGCTGAGGTCACTCTCTGATGGAAACGGCCGCTCCAGTGGTGAAAGGAGCAGGGCTCCTTGCACCAGATGCAGGGAATGTGCACGCTAATGCATGCTAAATTATTAACCCTCTCAGTCTCTTCCGTCTGTGGTGTGGTGTTGCTGCTTCTCCCACGTCTCCTCGGAGAACATGCTGCTGGACTGTGCTGCATGGTCCTTTCACCCTCTCCTGTATGACCCAGAGCAATGGCTCAGGTTGCATTGGGTGATTTACCACTTTGGGGTTCACTTTCCCTTCCAGGCAGGGTGCTCAAAGGGGGAAGCTTGCTGAATTGCGCTGCATTACGCAACCGTTCATGATGCCCAGTCCTGGGATGAATGGCAATGAATCTTGTTTTTGACAGTCTGCTGGTTTAAATTAACCTCTGAATGATACTATTGTCCGTTGAAATCATTTTAATATGCACAGCAATTTCCCCCATGCTGTTCTTGCAAAACCTCCAAATACCTTCTTTGATCTTGATCCAAAAAGAAGATTTTTTTTAAAAATTGCAAATTCTTGTCAAGAAAATCATAATATAAAAGGGAGGAAGTTACTGCAAGAAATAGAGGGTAACAAAAATTTCCAAAGCGTTTTAGTGGCATCACAGGCTGCACTAGCTGTTGTGATTTGATTTGAAAATTGGAGAACATTTCTGGAGAGCTTCTCTTCGAGGGAGTTATGCTGGTTTAAATTATTAGTGGGTTCTTATGCTAGGGGAAGCAAGAGACTTACGGAACTGGCTTGAGCCAGAACAGGACGTGTGGGTGCTGTGTAAGCTTCTGTGAGCGCTCTGCCCGCGCTCTCTAATGCTAACTGAGAGCAGGTCTGCTTGTCCCACCGGACCAGCCACTAAAAAAAGCTGCCAATTATCCCCAGATGATGTGCTGGTTCGTGAGAGAGTTCACCTCCTGTAGTTCCCATACTGACGGTCTGGCTAGATTAGAATCATGGCCAGATTCATAACTAAAGGCATCTCTGAGCCTCCCCTTCGCTTCCCCCCCCTTGTTTAAAAGCTCAGCCCTGATATCCATTGTTACTAGCTGAGAAGGTGTAGCTGAAAGGATGCTGCCCCTCACTCCACTTAGCAGGGAGCCCATCTGAGCCCACCATTGATTTCCCAGTCCCGCTCTGGTGAGAGACGGGGCAGCTTTGTGGCAGTTCCGCAGTGCATCACCAGCAAGATTGAATCAGTCTCTCTGAAGTAAACTTAGGAGGCCAGGTTAATCTCCTCACATCTTAGGTGTGAGTGCATGATGGAGCCTCATTGCCAGCACCGGCTGCTGGCTGCTCTTGGTACCACCGTGAGGTGTGGGCAGATCAGCTTTCCCTGGGCGCTCCAGCTAGACATGCCCAGACACTGAGGCTTGGCGGGGGGTGCAGCAGGGGCTTGGGAGGGAACAGAGGCCCTCGGTTGCCCACGGCTTTGCAGAACCCTGGCTGGTTCACCTCCAGGGCACGCTGCAGGGCCTTCATGGACCCGGCCTTTCCCTGGTTCGGTGGTCAGTTTCCCTAGTGCCCCAGGATGTTCTGTCAATTCCTGTTGCTTTTCTTTTGCGGTTGTTTTAACCTGGTGCAAATTCTGCACAGATAGGGACCCACAGGGGCTGCCTAGGCCATTTTGGCCTCTTGGTCATGGTGAGGCCAGCAATAACCCCTCTGTGGAGTGAGGCCACAGGCAGAGGGGGTTCCTAGGGCCCCTGGTTCCCAGAGTGTGGGAGAAGAACAAAGGCAGTGCTGTTTTTCCACCCATCTTCCCAGCTGTCGAGCAGTGAACCATGTCCAGCGTTGGTGGGAACGGCCTGGCAACACTCAGCGTGGGGATTGGGCTGACCCAGAGTAATGTGGCATCTGCAGTCAGCTGCTGAGCCCTCAGGAAGGGTGAGGAGCTGTTCCCATCTAGAATGGAGGAACAGTGCACACATGGGGCTGAGGAGGGAGGACAATCCTTTAAGTAAAGGAGAAATTGTGCGAAGATGTAACCAAGAGGCCTCCTGGGGCCATCTCCCTACCCCACCAGCCTATGCGACTGACACTCAAGGACAAGGGTTTGCCTAGAAACCTTTTCCATGTATTGATCCGCCCTGGAGAGGGGAGGATAGAGTATTTTCTTTGCCGTTCATCCCTTCCCTAGGCACACAGACCCCCATCTCCAGTATATTGTCTAGCAGCCTTTTCTCTTCCCCTGCCGACAGCATAGTAAACAGCAGCTTTGAAAAGAGGCCAGAGGTTCTCTCCATAGCAGGCTGCAGAATGCGCAGAGGCCTTTATCGGCAGATTTACAAGCTGTGTTCCTTCCGAGCAAGGGCTGACCGCGTTCCTTGCCCTTAAAAAGGAGAGCCAGGGACTCGAGTCTGTGGGCTACGTGTCAGTGGGACCCAAGGCTCTCTGAGCCTGAAGTGGATGGCAGGGGATAGGTTGTCTGCAGCAGGGGCCCTGTCTATGGGGTGGCAACAGGCGCCGTTCTAGCCCTGTTCTCACAGGATTGGGCTTTGAGGGCTGTTTCTGCATGCTGGTTTTTCTGAGACTCCAACCCTCCTGCATGGCCTCGCTGGGAGAAGTCGAACTTGGTGTTTTCCATTGTCCAGTGTCTGCATACCTGAGTCAGTGTGCATCTCCCTAGCTCGTTCCCTTCGTTGTGTGACCCCATCCCGGCCTCTCTTGCCTGCCAGGTGCATGTCAGGTGCATGAACAAATGCTCTGTGCAGACCTACAGCTTTTCTCTCTTTTTTCCTTCATTTTGAAAATGTGGGAGGTGCGGGGAGGTTGCTGGTCCCTGGACTGGGACTGGCTGAAAGAATTCAGCACCATGTCCATTGGAAAATGACATCTGCCTCCTAAGGAATGGTGCTGGGGGCTTTGCCTGAAAATACACACCATCATGTTAAACCCATCGCCATATCCATCGAGTCCGCGCGGTGTTCTAGTGACTGTGTAGCACTCAAGGAGAGTTTCATTTCTGTCTGGTTGGGGGAGCACTCCCCTGTCAGGCAGGTAATGCCTCACTGGCGATCACACATGTACCTATTGATTTGGGATTTAATAATTGATTAAAAGAAACAACCAGCAAGACTTTGGATTCAGACATCTTAAAAAGCACACGTTATCCTTCCCCCTGGCTGGTAAGGAGCTAATGAGCCCTGTTTTGTCTCCAAGAAGATGTGTAGTACACACACATTGTTGACAGCATTGTCTAATTTATCACCAAGTCATAGCTCTATTGTACATCTAGCGTGGGGGCTTCTGTGTTCAGTCTATTTCTGCAAGTCTGTTGATTTGGGAATGAATCATCAAAGAGCAGAGCTAGTGAAATGTGATTAGGCAGCATCAGCCTGTCAGACTGAGCTGATGCTGCTGAGGCGCGTCAGCTGCTGCGCAATTTCCGAAGAGTTTTTGCAGTGCCAGGGCTGATGTGGGACGATGCCCAGTGCCACCGTGCTCCCCACAGGCCCTGCATCAGAGAGTCCTTCCAATTCCCCGGGCAAAGTGCTGGGACCTGGAGCTACCAGGATTCCCTTTAAGATCCCGCTCTGTGACTCTTCGCTGCTCTGCCAGCCGTGGTTGCACTGATTGAGAGTAATTGGGAATGGATGGCTCCATGTGAGTGAGTCAGTCGTGAACCTTCCCTGGGCTCTGACATTTCTGTTCCAGTGGAGAAGGCTGGGGAGTGCAAGGGTTCCAGGCGAGACACGTTCAGGCAGTTTCCATTTTTAACTACAGACCAAACCACATTAGCCCAGAGCAGGCAGAGATTTACGGAGCACAGTTGTGTTTCTCTGCCCCTTCTTAAATAGGCCCATAACACTAACGCTACAGAATGGGCCTCATTGCTCAGTGTCATTTCTCTGACTGAAATGCATACGGCTGGCAGCTTTAGAACTTTATTGTCGCTGAGAGTTGCTTACAAATAAGTCTTGGATGAAATGCCCTGCAAAAGATTGCTATGGAGAGATGCTTTGCGATGAAATAAGGAGAAATAGGTCTCCCAAAGTGCTGCCCCAAAGGTGGGATGGGTTCTGGCAACCCAGCACTCTCCTGTCGAAATGGATGTGATCTCACAGCTGTCAGAATTAGTGTTTCCTGCCCAGCAAGGTGTTCGGATCAGGTTGTGACACTGTCATGCAGCTGTGGCGACTCTTCCTTTTTCTGCAGTAACCCCAGTGCTAATTCAGAAATAAAACTTCCCACACCCCCTGTCCAAGCCCTTTGAGGTGTAGAGAGCGGGTGGCATTGCTCTAAGCTAATAAATTGAGCAGGTAATTCCATTTTGCAGAGCTTCAGTGGGCCCTGTACAAAGAAAGCGTGTGAGTGGCATTTGTGCATGCTTTCCAATTAGAGGGATGTAATTTAAATGGGGAATGGTTCACGTTAATAATAGCCTCAATTTGGGGGGAGTGCATGGGCCAGCCCTTAATGAGTGGTTCTAATAAGATGCCAGTGGCTAAGGAAGGAGAACAGCATGTGTGCAATTTGACAAAGCAGCGAAAAGCTTTTGTGCTTCGTTATATCTATCTGTATGGATAGATATATGCCCTGTCCGTGAAAACGTCGAGCCCCCTTGCTGTAGCTGAGTGCCATGTGCCGATCCAGTGACACCACTAACTGTCTCCTCCTTGTTACAGTGCGGCGTGTCGCACCTCGATTCTCGATCCCTCCCAGCAACCACGAGGTGATGCCTGGGGGGAGCGTGAACCTCACGTGTGTGGCAGTGGGCGCACCAATGCCCTACGTGAAGTGGATGGCTGGCGTGGAGGAACTGACCAAAGAAGATGAGATGCCTGTTGGCAGGAATGTCCTGGAGTTAAACAACATTGTGCAGTCTGCCAGTTATACCTGCGTGGCTATGTCCTCTCTAGGCATGATCGAAGCCACGGCCCAGATCACTGTCAAAGGTAAGACACGGCACAGCCACCCCATCCCTGTGTGAGCAAGCTCTGCTGCTTTTCAGAGGGGTGTGGAAGTGTCTAGTCCTCCCATGGCCTGCCGTTGGGTGCACTCTGTGCACTGCAGGGGCATCGCAGCCTCATGGCCCTGCTGCTCGGGAAGAACATTCACAACCCGTGACCTGATTTTTCCATTTCTTTTCCAGCTTAGATTTGACTGTTCATGCCTGCTACCTGTCTCCTCCCCCTGTGCGTGGAGCCCACGCCTCCCTTGGCAAGGGAGAGTGTGGGAGGCTGCTTGCCTATGGGCAGGCCCTGATGTGCCAAGAGGCATCACTGGGGCTACAGGGTCTGTTTCCGGAGGAATTCTGACTCAAGTCTCCAGCCAGCGAGGCCTGGCTCAGCCCCTGGCAGGTTGCAGCTGCGTCTTAGCAAGGGCACCCTGAGGCTCCGTGACCCAACTCTCCTCCTTGTCAAGGGACCCATTTTAAACAGGGATAAATCCGTTGCGATGCCCTTGGGCTGTGTGCATAGGGACTCACCAGTGAGTGAGCTCAACTGCCCACTCTGCCCTCAGCCTCTCTCCTATCCTGCACTGTCTCTAAGGTATGGTTCTTGCTGTAGCACTGACAGGCATTTTCTTTACTTTGCCCCAACCTGAGCTTCTCCTCACTATCGATTCCTGTGGATGCAGAGCCCTGCACCTGCATTCGGCCCGAGATTGTGGCTCTGCGTCTCCAGCTAGTGCCAAGGCAGGCCCAGAACAGCCCTGCTCCCCACCCCCAGCAGGCAGGCTGTAACTCTCTCTTCCACAGGCGCATTGTTCTTCTAAATCGGTCTGTCCTCACAAGCCCCTGCTGTCTCCCAGTCCCCTTTTAGCACCAAGGCGTTGCTCAAACAGTGCCCCGGTACTGAGACTTGGTCCCCTTTGACCTAGGAGTTCAACACCCATTCTCCTTCTCCAGATACCATTCGCAAAAGCCTTTAAACCCTCAGCCACTCCTTGCATCTCCCGTCACTTGGTCCCTGCCCCATCCCTGGGTTTGACCGTTTCTCCCTGCCAATACCATGTCCGCAGCTGGGAGCGAGCGCGCAGAGGAGGTGGGAGGCACAGCTCCGCCGCACTGACTGCTCTTTGTATTATCTCCTCACTCCCTGTCCGCTGCCTGCCCTCCCCACACTGGGTTGTAGAAGGTGACACCTGCTGTTTAACACAGGGCTCAAGCCCTCACACATCAAGCACTCTGAAGGGGCCTAGGTCTTTCAGCTCACTTCTCATTAGGAGCAAAAATCTTTAAGCCCCTTCCACTCCATTTCTCTCTTCCCCCTGTAGGCTGTGTGCTCTCCTAGGCACCACAGTGTCATTTCATCTGGTGCCTACAGAATGCAGCTCTGACACTGGGTGGAGCACAAGACGCATGTGTTCAGTGCTGGTGAAAAGCCATTATAAATTAGCAAACTCTGTGGTTCCATACAGTGTGTCCTAAACGTCAGTGCTCCCACACACTGGCCTGCATGCTAATGCACTAACTAGACCTGCTTTTAGGGACCGTCTACAGTATATATCACGTGTCCCGTCTCTGCCTCTGGAAATCAGTACTCACCTGTCCCCCGGGAACATGTGATTCCCAGTGCAGAGCTATCGGGAGGAATGCTTTACCCTCTCCAAATACTCTCAAGTTATGTGACTTGTTGGGGGAGAGCCTGTCCCCGCCACCAGCATGCCCAGGACTGAGTCAGCATCAACAGTGATTTAACAGTACGTTGCAGTAGCACCCTGAGGCCTCAGTCAGAATCCAGTTTCCAGGGTGCTCAGAGCTGTACAAGCCCACATGGACGTGGTTCTGTCCTGAAGAGCAGACATTATTTGGCTGTACGTTCCAGGGAGGCTTTCTGTAACTTTCTGGTCAAACATCCAGATGTCTGACTTAGAACTGGATTGCTTTTCTTCAAATCAGGATAGTTGGGCACTCATTTTGGGACAGGGTTCAGTTCCTTTTTGCTCAGACTTGGGCATTACTGCAACACAAATAATTAATAACCGGTTACCTGGGCCAGTACATCAGAGACTTCATTACTGGACACTTTAATTCATGTATTAGCTTAATGCTCTGCAGATTTCCCTCACTTTGTTCTTCTGGTAAAATGGCAAATCTGGAAATGTTTTGTTGCAGCAACTGCAGATCTCATTAGCCTTTGCCAGAGGATGTTATGAAGGCCAAGACTATAACAGGGTTCAAAAAAAAACTAGATAAATTCATGGAGGATAGGTCCATCAATGACTATAAGCCAGGATGGGCAAGGATGGTGTCCCAAGCCTCTGTTTGCCAGAAGCTGGGAATGGGTGACAGGGATGGATCACTTGATGATGCCCTGTTCTGTTCATTCCCTCTGAAGCACCTGCCATTGGCCGCTGTCAGAAGACAGGATCCTGGCCTAGATGGACCTTTGGTCTGACTCAGTTTGGCCGTTCTAATGTTAACACTTCAGTGATCTCAGTGTCAGAATTCCTGTGGGCCAGTATATTGTCTAGTTATGGTTTGACATGCCACCGTGTGAAATAATGGCTGTGAAAGCTGGTAATTTCTCTGGCTGCATCCTGGCTGCATGTGCTGTGATACTTTCAGGGCATCCTTGTCATCAGCCCATCTTAACTGCACTGCAGCCTAGGATGTTGTCTCTGTGGAGCTAGTGGTGTGGCCCCAGATTGTGTGTGGTGCTTAGGCCGTTTTGCGACGTCCCTTTGTGACGCTTGCTCCTGGAGGTGTAGCCTAGCCCAGGTGAGCACCTTTCAGCTGCCAGCTCAAGACCCCGCCACCAAGCATTCCTGCATCCCTCTTAAATTACCTTTATTTAGCCTGCTGCTGGCAAGTGCTTCAAGCACGTCTAATAATGTGAGTGCTCTGTTTATCCTCCCATTAAGAACCACTTCATGCAATATGTGATGATATAAAAATGCATGTTTCAGAGTATGAAATGATTTCTGCCTGTTAAAGAAGAATGTTAATGGAAGGTGACAGCTCCGTTTTTGTCCCTCTGCATATTGCAGGAGTTGAGCTGACTGAATTATTTAAAATGCTTCTCTCTCCTTCCAATCCCAGCGCTGCCGAAGCCACCGACGGAACCACTAGTGACTGAGACAACAGCCACCAGCGTGACCCTCACCTGGGACTCTGGCAACTCAGACCCCATCTCTTACTATGTCATCCAGTACAAGCCCAAGTCCTGGGAGGGCCCGTTTCAGGAGGTGGACGGCGTAGCGACAACCCGCTATAGCATAGGTGGCCTCAGCCCGTTCTCAGAGTACGAGTTCCGCATCATTGCCATCAATAACATCGGCCGGGGGCCTCCTAGCGAACTGGTGGAGGCACGGACTGGAGAGCAGGCTCCTTCCAGCCCACCCCTGAAGGTCCAGGCACGGATGCTGAGTGCCAGCACCATGCTTGTTCAGTGGGAGCAGCCCGAGGAGCCCAACGGACAGATCCGAGGATACCGGGTTTACTACACGACAGACCCCCATCTGCCTCTGAGCATGTGGCAGAAACACAACACAGATGACAGTCACCTTACCACTGTGGGCAGCCTGATAACAGGGACCACCTACAGCATCCGTGTCTTGGCCTTCACCTCCGTGGGCGATGGGCCTCCCTCCGACATCATCCAGGTCAAAACGCAGCAGGGGGGTATGTATGAAACCATCTTTTTAGTGCTGCCGTCCTGCTCCCAGTGTGCGTGTCCGTCGCGCTCCACCCCCGGCATGCTGCTCTGCAGGGCACCTTCTGTGTACCTGGCTTCTGAGCCATGCTGAGTGCTTCCCCAGTCACATGTCAGGTGACAGCTCAGTGCCAGAGACAGCAGCTTCAAACCATTAGTGCGTGTCAGTGGGAACCTGTGTCAATTTCAGCAAAAATAACGGCTGTACCGACTTGTGTTGGACTCTGGCTGGACCCCCGGGGAGGCCGAGTAGTGCACCCCTGCAGCCATGCTGGGCTCTCTCTGGGAGGGTATATCTGTGTGCAATGGAGGAGGCCTCGGGAGCCGATTGAATCAGTGACTAGAACGAGCATGGCCTGGGTAGGCTCTGGTGGGTCTGCGCTGGAGCTGGACGAAGTGATTCCCAGCTCCGGCAGACAGATGCACACAAGTTCTGATTGAGCAAGTGCGTTAAAACTAGCTGTGGAGCAGCGGGAGGGGCTGGCCGCCCGAGCACCTACCTAGGTTTTTGGATGGGATCATACTGGGGTCGCTGGCCCCTCCCTCTGCCGTGGCTGCACGACTGTTTTTAGTGGGCTAACTCGGGGAGAGCTCAAGTGGGTCTGTCTGTTCGAGCAGCCCACACACCCTTCGTCACCGGCCTGGCCGCAGGGACTCATCACCTGGCCTGAAGCTGGGGAGAGGAAGAAAGGGCCAAGGTTAAATACAGAAGATCCTTTCCAGGGCCAGGTTCAGCCTATGGGAGCAAAGTCTCTGCGACCCTTTGTAGCGCCCAGGCCATCACTAACTGTATTTTATTGGTCCCCAGTTCCAGCTCAGCCAGCTGATTTCCAGGCAGAGGCAGAGTCTGATACCCGGATCCTGCTGACATGGCTCCCGGCCTCACAGGAACGCATTACAAAATATGAGCTGCTGTACTGGGAAGGAGAGGATGGGAGTCAGGTGAGTACCCTGCCTTGGCTTCGGCCAGTGAATGGGAGAGTCAGAGAGTGGTGATCCAGCAGCGGGAAAAGGCCACCGCTACTTTAGCTGGAGTATCTTGGGGCTCTGCATCGCAGGACGGTAACAGAAGTGTTTTTTCCCTTTTGGATCTTTAGCATATGGTGAAATCTAAGCTCAGCCTGTCTCTCGTGCACATTGCTTCTCCGGCAAGGGGCTTGATTCCCATCCAGTTAGTCTGCGGTCTGTGATCTGAAGCTTTGGTGCTGCGAGAAAGCACAGTACATTGATCTCTGGGTTTCAGCAAGGCACTCCTAGTGCTGGGCTGGCAGGGGAGGGTAATGAAAATAAAGCTTTCAAATGGGATACAACATTGACTACAAAATGTGGCTGCACGACTCCAAGACCAGAACTGCTTTGGAGGCCAGGCGGCCTTGGCAGCTGGACCTTCAGGAACAGCCATGCAGCCCAGAAGAAGGATGTGGAGGTGTCCTGGGGAGAGTCCCTCCAGAATCCATGTCGGGTCCCTGGAACAATCAGCACCAACCCAAAGCAGCCATCTCAGATTTATCCCTGATGCAGTGCAGCATAGTAGTGATAATAGAGACGCATTGTTGTGCGTGTACATGGCCCGGTTCCCTGTATGTTCTGCGAGAAACAATACCAGTCGCTTTGCAGGTTGAACTCCACTGAACAACAGTGAGTTCCTGTAAGCAAGCCACTCGCCCTTCCTGCAGGACAGGTGTTGATGGAGCGCTTCAGAGGACTGCCCCCTGCATGGGCATCTCCAGGCCTGCTACAAACACTAGCCAGTCCATGAGGTGGGGCTTTCTCCCCATGTCACAGCTGGGCAGGGACTCCCCAGAACTCAGTGCAAATCTAAGACAGAGCAAGGAATAGAACCCAGCTGTCCTGAGACTTAGGCCTGTATTTAATGAGACTCCCAAAACCTGTCACAGGGAATTAGCGCTGTGTAGACAGCCACGCTGCGAAGGCAGCATCGTAAAGCTGAGCACCTTCACTGTGGAGTCGTCGCGGTTTCATTCAAGCTCAGTAAGAAGCTAGGACACTGGAGGGGTGTTTGGCAGCATGGGGAGGCTGTCTGGGCTGCGTGGCTCAGGAACTCGGGGCAGTTCTGGGAGCATGGCCGCTGGCCTCGGGAGCTGATCCTGGGGAGAAATGTTTATCTGCTCTTCTCTAACTGTGAAAAATAATTAGTCTCTCATCCATTTTCCAGCGCAAGGTGAACTTTGACCCAAGCTCATCGTACGCAGTAGAAGGTCTCAAGCCTGACACACTGTACAAGTTCCAGCTGGGAGCCCGTTCGGAGCTGGGGCTCGGGGTGTACACCCCAGTTCTAGAAGCCAGAACTGCCCAATCAAGTAAGTGTCCACAAGGCTATTGGTGAGGACAGAGCAAAGGCAGCCTGGTTTCCACCTGGCACGGGGCGTATCAGGGCTCCTGCCCCTGTATTGTCAGACCAGCCACTGACAAGTAGCGATCCAGTGTGGGTTAGGGAAAGCCAGGCAGCGCTCTGGTCTCAGCCTGGTTGGCAGAAGGTGATATGGTAAGTCCTGTCTGTGTCATTCAGCCATGCCGTCCTTCCCCACAAGTAGACTGACGGAGACACTGCGAAGGGAGGAAGGTGGGCTGGCAAAGTGCCTGGGAGAGGCTGCGGGGCTGGGGCATGCGTCTCTGTGAGTTTACTTACATGCCATCATGCCATTCAGATGGGCAGGCCAGGCTCAGACTGTACTAGACTCTGGCAGCTTGAGAGCGCCTGTCTCCCAGGCCATGGGACACTCATTCCTCCCCTTCCCCTTCCGAACCACCTCCCCAGCTGCCTGTCTGCGCAGGGGGCTAGTCGCAGGACTGTGTTAGACACCTTTGCAAGGCAGGGCTCCCCTGTGCTGACTGGTGGCTGGGAGACCAGGCATGAGAACGTGGTACTGTGTGTGAGTGAGTGAGGCTGCTGCTGCTCCAGGGACTGGAGACAGGAGGGAAACAACCACAAGCAGCAGGGAATGCGTCTGACGAAGTGGGTATTAACCCACAAAAGCTCACGCTCCAATACGTCTGTTAGTCTATAAGGTGCCACAGGACTCTGTCACTTTAAGGAGGGAAGTTAACCAAGAGGCCAGATTCTGAGCTGACCCTGGCACTATTCCTTTCCTCCGCTCTCTACCCCGTGTGATCGCAGAGCAGAGTTCACTTGGCTGTGATGGGCAGCTCAAAGTGCTGCCCATAAGCAGATTAGGGCTATCAAAGGGCTATCTGAGCTTATCACTAACCAGTTCTGGGCTTGCTGTCAGGAAAGGAGCATTGAAAGGGGTGGCAGGAGCCTCTGTCTGTCTGGGATTTGGTGACCATGTGGTGTTAGCAGTTGGTGCAGACAGCCGGCTTTCTCTGCATGGAGAGCGTCTCCTGTTCCTGCTGCGTTGGCTAGGCTGAGGTGGCCATCAGAGCAGGAGGGCAACGGTGCCATTCATGATTAGAATGACCTTCCTTTCAAGAAAAAGGCTGCAGCCCTATTTTTTCCTTCCCCCTATTAGCATATCAATCACCAGGATCCCAGCAGCCCAGTTAAACTCACGCTCCGGCTAATGGAATCTTAGTGCCTGTGCAATAGATTGGAGAGAAGCTCAGCTCAAGCCATTATAAATATTTGAATGCTGGAGAACGTGCTCTGAATGTGGGGATTTGTCACTCTGTTTTTTTGCTGGTTTTGATGCCACTCTGTGATTGATAGACAAAGAGTTGGACACCTCTTCCGCCCCTCAGCTAAGAAAGCCAAACAGGCAACGTGTCGATGGGATTTAGCTAACGAGGAGCAAGGCATTCTGTCCCCACACAGTCCATCCATCAAGGGCACTCCATGTGTAGACAAGCCCTGAGGAGCCTTGCCATAGTCAGACTAGGAGAAGCCACTCCTTGGAGACAGACTCCTCAGGGGGAACAGACACTACCTGCTCTCTGAGCTCCTAACCTACTCTGCACACACGGCCACTCACTATCACTTCTCAAGTCACCCTGTTAGAGATTTGGCTTTCTTAACAAAGACAACAGTGGTAACACAGCAAAGTTCCCCAGTTCAGGTGCCCACACCACAGAAAGGCTGCTGACAGATTGGAAAGGGCTCAGAAAAGAGCCACAAGGGCAACTGAGGTCTAGAAAACTTGGGGATGTAGCAGATTCTCTGTCACTTGGAGTCTTTACGTCAGCGTTGGACATGGTCTAAAAGGCCTGCGCTAGCTCAGCCTGAAGTTCTGGGCTCGATGCTGGAATCAGTGGGTGAAATTCTCTGGTCTGCTGTGCAGGTCAGGTAGGTTCCCTCTGACCGTAAAATGGTCTCATCTGTCTTTACTTCAAGTGATCATCCCCTCTGCCTTTCCACCTGGGTGCCCTGGAAAAGTCGTTTAGATTGCGGAGAATGGCAGGCAGAAGTAGTCAGACTTGTACGATCCGAAGAGCCTGTTTCGGGTGATATTCCTGGCACTGATGAGCAAGACCATTATGGGTTGTTAGCTGGGCTTTCCCCTGCCAGGAAGGCTCTGAAAATCGGAGTGCTCTGCAGAGCGGGAACCAGCATTCATTGATAGACCAGGGGCTGGGGCCAGGTGTCACCTTCCGCAGCTATACTGTCCACGCAGGAAGCAGAGGAGGATGTGCAGCCTCCTAACATAGCCTCCAGCAGCACAGATAGGACCCTCAGCTTCTGAGGTGTCTGGGCAAAGAGTTCTCCATTCCTAAGTGCTTGGTTGAGTGGAGTTTTGCTCAAACACTTCATTCTCCTGAGGGTCCCAGAGGCACAGCAATCACTACAGTCTTGCAGGAGTCCACAGCAGCACCATAGTAGGAGTATAATTTAGCAGAGGAACCCCTGAGCTGTGCCTGGCAGGGAACGGGGGGTGGAGGGATGTTGGATGCTGCAGGGGACCTGTTTTGGAAGTAGTCTGTGTACCGTGAATAGCTATGAGTTGCCTGCCAATCAGAGACTGCCCTGGTCGTGGGAGCACAAAGTGTCTGCAGAAGCAGGGGCGCGGCCCACCCTGTGCATGGTGAGAGGCTAGTTAGGAAACTACTTGAAAGTCACCTGCTGCAAAGGGATCTGGAAATTAAAGGGGCTGACAGTCGCCCAAGCAGGTGTGGGAAGCGGATGGAGTAAGGACCCACAGATCTCCTCACCATCCCCAGTTCAAGCTGCTCTCCCTCGAGATATGCCAGGGTGCTTGGGGCAGATTTTCCCCTGGTAAGGAGCCTCTGAGCTGGGTAGGGGCACAGGCCCGTTCATGGCCAAAGCCAGGCAGCAATACTCACTCTCCTGGCCCTCGGCTTGCTGTGAAGTGGAGGCAGCAGCATGTCTGCGGGAGTGGTGTGTGTGTGTGTGTGCGTGCGAGCTGGCCCTGCTGCTTGCCCGGCGTGGGGGAAGGGCATTTCCATGCCAGGGGTGCTTTAAGTTGACCCTGCTTATGTTACTGCCTTTTATTTTATTCCCTTAAGTGTTAAGCGACTGCTTGTGTGTTTTGCACATTGTCTGTGTGACTCTTACCCAGCCAACAGGCAGGATGGAAAGGCCAGCGAGACGCCTACCTGTGCTGTCTTGCAGAGAGGGCCCTTATTAAAGCAGCTCCTCACGTTAGGTCCTGGGAGACGCTGTGCAGCGCAAATGGCCGAGCGAACGCTGGTCTGCCTGCTTGGCCTTTGCAGCTGGTAGTAGAAGGGAAGGGCTTCCTGGAGCCTCATGGCTCCTCACTTTGCAGGCACCGCCTCTGTGGTATCCCCCGAGACTCCATTCTCTCCCTCTGCCTTCTCTGTCCTCCCTCTGACTGTCGTCCGGGCTGCTGATACTCAGCTTTCTGTGCTGTGTCTGTGCCTTTGCTCTCTCCTGGGCCACCTGTTCCTTCAGTTCCTGAGCACAACAGAATGGACCTGTCCTCACCGCAGGCTGCGGGTAACCTGTGAGCACCTCCTGCAGGTCGTTGTCCTTTGCTAATTGCCTTCCTGCCCCATATTCTCTTCCTTCCTCGTTCCCAGCGGGGACAGGGGTGGTCACCTTCATAACAGGCCCCTCGCCATCTTCTGTCCCCAGCCCAGAGCTATCATTCCTGCTGGCGTGGCTCAGAACTTACTGTTAGAGGCAGATGATTTTCACGTCCACTTCGAAGTGAAACCTTTCCTGCCCTGCCCTCCCTCCCCCAGGCTGGGGATGAGGCTAGGGTTGGGTGGGGTCTGAAGCCCATTGATACGTAATGAACAGGCTGGGCCCTTTTCCGGATGTCCCCACAGCCACATCCCTGCCAGCCTCAAAAGCTCCACAGGCTCCCGTCCTGGTTCAGGATACAGTGCCCAGTTCCCTCTCTGGATTTTGTTCTAGACAGTCTTCCAAGTGTCTTCTCTCTGTTCTCCTGCTCGGTCTGCCCTCAGCTGGCCCCAGGCTCCTCTATGCCCTTCACTCAATGTCCCCACTTCTGCTGCAAGAGCCTTCTCCTCTGTTGCTTCAGCCTTCTGGGATTTTGCTGCCTCTTCAGCGCTGTTTGTTTCACACCTCAGTTGAAAGCATCTCTCTTCTCTCTGGCCCCATGTCTCTCTCTCCCCCACTCCATGCTGCTTAACACTGTCACTGCATGAAACCCCAGACAGCTGGGGAGGCAGTCTCTGAAATGGAGCAGTATTGTGTTGCAGTGCTGCCGGTCAGATATTCAGATACAGATTGCCCCAAACGACTTCTCAGATTCCCTTTAAAGGAGGAATGGGGAGCCTGTATTTCATTGCTACTTCAGTGCTCAGTTGGCTGGGTAAGAGTTCCCTCTACATTTTGTTTTTCCTTCCGCTCATTTCCCTTCATCTCCCCACTATCCCTAGCCCCCTCCGCCCCACCCCAAGAGGTCGAGTGTGTAAGCACCAGCTCCACTATCATCCGGGTAAGTTGGGTGCCACCGCCTGCTCAGAGCCGCAATGGGGTCATCACGCAGTACTCCATTGCCTACCAGGCGGTGGACGCAGAGGACGGCGCCAAGCACGTAGTGGATGGAATTGGACAGGAGCGCTCCAGCTGGGAGATCAAGGACCTGGAGAAATGGACAGAGTACAAGGTGTGGGTACGGGCCCACACAGATGTGGGGCCTGGACCGGAGAGCTCGCCGGTGCATGTGCGCACTGATGAGGACGGTAGGTGTCACCAAGATACTCCTTCAGCCACTTCCCTGCAGGTATCCAGGACCCTTCCTTGCTGTTCTCCTAGCACTCCTCAGCCTGTGCCCAGGGCCTGGAATGTGCTCAGCTGGCTGGCCACAGCGGGACCAACGCCTGCATTCCCTTCGGAGAGAGGTTCCTTCTCTCACGCCACGCTCCAGCCTTGCAGCCTCTGCCACGTGCCCCTCTCCTGCTGCGCTGGCATTTGTGTGCCTTGTATGGGGAGCTCAGGGCAGGTGCCAAGTGACTGGATCGGCAGAGTCCTGGATGCCAGCGCTGCAGCTGGCCCATTGCATGTCTCCCATTTGATCCCCACCACACAATCCTAGGCCTGCTGGGGAAGTGAGGAGGCCACTTGCCTGGCACTCGGAGCACAGCTCCCCTGCTCTGGCCTTCCCCTGTCATGGAAGCACTGTAGGGCGGGGCCCCCCCAGGCAAAGGCTGTAGGGTGAGGTGGGGGTGGGCCCCCCAGCAGCGGTTGTTCCCTCCTGCATTGTAGGATCAGGATTTAAAATTTGCTTGTTGGCTAGAAATGCAGAAAATCAGAGAGAGGAAACAAAGTCCATTCGAGGCTCGTGGATATTGTTGGAAAACTGCTTTCCACCCTGGCTCCCAGACAGGCCACAGCTTACGTAAATCTGTTCTTCGTCTCCAGCGCCAGAATATCCCATGTCCAGAATGCGTTCCTGGCTGGGATGGCCTTAAACAGAAATTGCATTGCATTAGCAAGTCTGTCAGTTATGTCACCAGGGCTTAAGCCATTCCCTTTGAAAGTGCCAGTGCTCGGAGTGACAGGAGGAACTTCCGTGGTTTCTGCTGACCTCAGAGACTGCGCATGGCAGTGGGAGAGAAGCGGCAGAGAGGCGAATGGAGAAGTATCTCTGCATTGCCCAGCCAGCTTCACAAATTGAGACCAGACATTTTGCAGTTTCACTAAATGTGCTGCCACTATCCCTTGTGCCTCTTCAGCTGTGGGTTGTGGTGATATGGAAATATTGACTGTTTGCCTGGCTCGATGAATATATCTGTCTGTACTGCTGCCTGTATTGTTTGCTTCAATTCTCATCCAGCCAAGTCACAGCCCAAGGGAAGCTACTACCCTAGAAATGTCACAACAAGCTCTCCTAGTTAGTTTTAGGGCACCATGCTTGGACATCCCAGTTCAGCTGTCAGAAATGATTTCAGATTCCTCCAACATGCTGATGCTCAGGAGATGTCCCCAAGGAAGGAGGGTGAAATGCAGAACCCTGAGAGAGATGAGAACAAACTGAACTTTCCCTCTCCGATCGCAGACCCATCCCTGGCTCACATCGCTGGCAGCACAGCAGAACCCACCCAGTCCCCCCAGGACCGGATTCCTAGCAAACACTACGCAAGCATCTTCACCTTCGTGTCCTCTGGCCCAGGAGCTGCTCCTGCTGCAGCTAGAGCTGATGTTCTGGTACCCAACGAGCTCAGCTCAGGAGTATCTTGCTTTTCGCCCCAGTTTCCAGCTAGGAGCAGTGGGGGGTGGGGTTCAGCTCATACGCCTGGGAAAGGAAGCCATGGGACTCACCCAAGGTCACTGAGTGGGTTGCACCAGGCTTGTGGTGGTAACTACTTGGCCACAGCCCCCTGCACTCTGACACCTTTGCTGGCCTAGCAGTGCTGAAATACCCGCTCCTTCCCTTCTCCATTTTATTTAATTATCTACAATTAAGAGAGACATCTGGGGAAAAGACTGAATTGCCCTGAGGCTTCGAAGTCATGCTTTCCTGCTGGGTAGCTGTTTCTGCCCATCTAGTTGGTTGGAATATCAACATTCATTATTTCTGCATGTCAGCTCTCCATCCCTAATTACCTAATTGGAATGATTTCTGGCTGTGCTGGGAGTTGGGGCATATGGGTCTTTTATAGGCCTGGATCCTTCCTGGGGAAGGAAGAGTGGGTGGGGGCCCCTCAGCAGTGGGATAAGGGACCTGAGCTGTTTCCTGCAACCAGCTCCTCGGTGCTTATGTGGTAGCGATACCCTCCAAAGGGATGTGACTCTGCTCCCAGCTGCTTCAGCCCGAGGAAGCTTTCCAAGAGCCAAGGGAGAGGCAGCTTTTTCAGGACTGACAGCGTTCAGTCAGCACGGGAGCAAAAAGGCAGAAGGCCGTCATGTTTCCAAAGACATACAGGGTGTAAATAGACCTTTAAACGTGCCTCACCTGGCAAGGAAATAGGTATTTTCAGGGCACCATACGTTTTCATTTTAGTCTCTGAAAGCATTCAGCAAGCCCCCAGGCATGAAGTGCAGGCCCCCAGACCCCTCTCTCTGGCCGGACTCAGTGACTGCTCTCTCTGCACTCTGGGTTGCTGCTTTTCCTCCCATTAACCTTTTGTTATTCTAGCAGTGTCGGTGTGGGATCTGGGCAACGGTGGTCATGTGGGGACGTGTGTCAGTTTCAGGGCCTGTGTTACATCTGCCTAGAGCGGCGTGTCTGTATTTGAGCAGGGCGCCCGCCCCAGGGGAAAGTAAACAGCAGACTGCAGTCGGCATCCTGGAGCCCTAGGCAAGCTGTGCTCCTGGAGCTCACAGCCCGACCCATTCCCTTGGGGACAGTAGGGTTCTGTCTGGACACCAGGGAGAGCCGGATGATGGGACTGTAGCTGTGCAGGGAGGTGTGTGGGTCCAGGTGTCATTCTCATGGGGTTTGAGAGGAGGCAGGGGAACGAAAGCACCATGGTGGTGGGAATAGTGTGACCTCTGCCATTAACATTGTCTGTCCAATGTGTGTTCTAGTGCCCAGTGCCCCACCACGAAAGGTGGAGGTGGAGTCTCTGAATTCAACAGCCATCCGGGTCAGCTGGAAACTGCCACTCTCCAACAAGCAGCATGGACAGATCCGGGGATACCAGGTCACTTATGTGAAGCTGGAAAACAATGAACCGCGAGGGCAGCCTGTTATCAAAGATGTCATGTTAGCAGAAGCCCAGGTACAGCATGGGGACCACGGGCTGGTGGGTATGAGAGAGTCACTATTGCTCTGCTCTGCACAAACACCTCCCATTTTCAGCTACACAGAGCTTCCCAGGCCAGACGTACACTGTGATTTGCAGGACACAGGATGCAGCCAGAGGCCACCAAGTCACTGGCTAGACCCAGGGACAGACCAGGCTGATTTCCAGAGAAGATTTGTGGCTTGCCCCCTTTGGAACAGGGGTTTACTGGGCTCATGGGCTGGTGACAAGGTCAATGAGATGATGATTGCACTGGCCTTCTCCCTTCCACCCCACTGCTCCTCTGTGCTTCCGGGGGAGAGCTCAGCTGGCAGGGATTTGTTTCCTTGTAGCCCCATCCCTGCCTGTGAGAGGGACATGAGGAGCAGGCACGTAGTATCTGCACCTTGCCACGCAGGGAGTCACCCTTCAGAGAGCTTTAAATAAGTCTTTCTTGTCTGCTTCCTTTTGCATTGCCAGTGTTCAGCCAGGGACAGAGCCACTTAAAGGTTCAGCTCCCCAGGCAGGACTTGCTTCATGTTTGCCCAGCATCAAACCCAGTCCCGCCTATTTGCACATTGCACTGAGAGCCATGAAATTTCCCTAGGGCTCCAGCCAGCTATGCCCATTTACAGCTCTGTTTTCATAAGGTGAGACTCGACCTGGATTTACCTTTGGAAAGACAAAGGTAAACAGAGCAGACAGGTCTGAGAGGGCTAGGCAGGAGTGAAGAGGTGAGGCGGAGCTTGGGAATGGATTTCCCTCCCTGCATACACACTCACTCCATGCTTTGGGCTGCCAGGAGGCTGCAGGAGACTCCCGCAGTGTATTCCGTTGGCGGGCCCTCACCCTGGTCAGCCTAGACTTCCAGCACAAGGAAAAGCAATCTCCTCTCTCTGGGAGTAACTTTCCTGGGGCCCGGGAAGTCTTCAGAGCCTCGCCTGAGGAGAGCCCTGAGCCCTGCACGGGATGGGCCTGGGCCATACTCTGCAAAGAGAATTGTACAAATCCCCAGCTGCAAGTGACAAGTGGCCGATTCAGACCTCGCCTGCTTGAATCAAACCCAATATAAACACTGGAGAGCTGCAGCTATTAATTGATCCATCTCCTGAGTGCAGCTATGAATCATTTACACATTTCTCAGCAGGGAGCACAGTGCTCAGAGCAGGTTTTTTCCCACTCAGACTCTGAAGGATTAAACCCAGTAGTGTGTGGAATAGGACAATGTAAAGGAGAGGAAATGGTCTGAGAGCTGAAGGGCTGGACACGTCGCTGGGATTTCACGTGCTTCTTTATTTGAATACGTAGAAAAGCTGCCTAATGGCCTTTTCTTTTCCCATGAGAGCGTCATCTTCATGCTGTAGCTTGACCAGTTTATCGCCTTCCTGTTTAGCTTGGGGCTAATGGGTTAATGCCAGTTTTAGGCCAAGGCAAGCACTATTGCTCTCATAGTTGCCTTCAGAACCTTTCCTCTTCAGCCAGTCAATCTCCTTTTCATTTCTTGCTCATTTCCTAGACACTGGGGAGTTTAGAGAAAGCAGCTCTGGTCTCTGGAGCCCCCTGCTAGCTCACTGCAATGAGGGTAAATTACAAGGCTAGAAACTTTCCGATGAGTATCCAACTCCTGTCAAATGTTCCCTAAGCTCCTTTTTGCAGGGATGTGTCCATGTCCCTGCAGGAGGGGTATGCCCTGCTGTGTGTGTGTCTGAGACCATGTCGGTATTTCACAGCACCTGAGCAGCTGTTCCATAGCCAAAGATGTACAAAGGGGGTAGGTAGTCCTCGTTAATTAACTGTCATCTTGTCTTGCTAAAAGACTTACCCATCATAGGCCTTGGGCACCCGGGGACGGTGTTGGTTTGTCCCAAGTGTTTTGGTTTGTCTGTTTTTCACACACAAGTTGTGGTCAAGTGTGACGATGTGGTTCTGGCGGGACCCAACTGAGAGTGCCAGTTCAGGACCAATTGCTCCAACAGGGCAGTTACAGCCCCAGGCTGGGGTTTTTCCACCTCTAAGGCAAACCAAACCAGCCAGACAAAAGACTTCGGTGTCACCCCTCTGGCTAACCGCAAGTCACACAAGCAATTTCCTTAGACACTCCAGTCTCCCAGTATCACCACCAGTGCCACACGTCCTGGGGATGAATGGTTATGAAAACCAACACCCCAGTAAAAGAAAAAGGTTCTCTCGATCCCAAAGGACCAAGCCCCAGACCCAGGTCAATATGTTTATTAGAGAATATTTAAATAAGGATGATACACAGAGTTTGGCATGTCAGTCATTAGTCATCGGGGGCAACATACAGAGTATGGGGGGACGCTGGTATTTGGTTATGGGTTAGCATATAGTACATACAGTCTGTAATGTCCCCAATGCGGGGTGTACGGTGGGTGGGGTCAAAGTATAGTAGGGGAGCAGTGAGGGTACATCGCTCATCTAATGGGTTACACATAGTCATGATTAGAGCAAGCAGGCCGGGTAATGGGGACAGGGTGACCCTCACGAGGTGGAATCCAGATCGGTGGGTTCAGGACTCAGGGGATGTAGTTTAGTAGGGGGGTTGTAAGGGTTTTCCCCTCCCCCCCGTGGGGTATACACATCAGATCTTACCCACAAATCACGCTGGTGCCAATCCTTTAGAATCTAAAATCTAAAGGTTTATTCATAAAAGGAAAAAGATAGAGGTGAGAGCTAGAATTGGTTAAACTGAATCAATTACATACAGTAATGGCAAAGTCCTTAGTTCAGGCTTGTAGCAGTGATGAAGTAAACTGCAGGTTTAAATCCAGTCTCTGGAGAACATCCCCCGCTGGGATGGGTCATCAGTCCTTTGTGCAGAGCTTCAGCTTGTAGCAAAGTCCCTCCAGAGGTAAGAAGCAGGATTGAAGACAAGATGGAGATGAGGCCTCCACCGTATATAGGCTTTTCCAGGTGTAAGAACCTCTTTGTTCCTACTGTGGAAAGTTACAGCAAAATGGAGTTTGCAGTCACATGGGCCAGTTTCTGCACACTCTGCTGAGTCACAGGGCGTGTCTTCCTCCTCTCAATGGGTCAATTGTGTAGCTAATGGTCCTTAATGGGCCATCAAGCAGGCTAAGCAGAGCTAATGGCCACTTGTCTGGGATCTTTCCCAGTAACACAACACAAGTTTGAAATACAGACAGCATATAGCCAATATTCATAACTTCAACTACAAAAATGATACAAACATACAGACAGCATAATCATAACCAGTAACCCGTAATCTGGTCTTGTTTTGGTTTGCTTGTTTTTCACACACAAGTTGTGGTCAAGGAAGCAAGTTGCAGGGTTTTTTGGCCCTGTGGAACGCTTGTCAGTCTTTGACATTATGTGGGAAGTTCATTGCTAGCTGTGGATTCTCCCTGGTACTTCTCCAAGCTACAGATCATCCCAGTCCTCTCCATTTCAGGGAAGTTCCATGGAGTGAAATTAGGGGTACGTCTAGACTACGCGCAGTATCGGCGCGTTAAAATCGATTGCTCTGGGATCGATATATCGCGTCCAATCTAGACGGGATATATCAATCCCTGAGCACGCTTATATCAATTCCGGAACTCCACCAACCCCAACGGAGTTCCGGAATCGACATGGCGAGCCGCGGACGTCAATCCCGTGCGGTGAAGACGGGTGAGTAAATCGATTTTAGATATTCGATTTCAGCTACATTATTCACGTAGCTGAAATTGCGTATCTAAAATCGATTTTATTCCGTAGTGTAGACCAGCCCTAGAAGGGAAGCTAAGGCAAGCTGGTAATTGCCATGAGGAGTATTGCTCCTCAAGAACCAAGTGGCTGCAAAGATCAGCTGATAACTTTGTAAGGAGAAGTCTTCCGTGAGTGATTAGGAGAGAACTTTCCCAGCACTGTTTGGGGCGCCAGCAAAGAGGAGCTACTGATCACTGCTTGTGCAGGAATGTTAGGCTCTTCCAGGTGGACAAGACACAAGAAGAGAATTAAACTGATTGCATATCTGGGGTCAGAGAGGAAATTTTCTTCTGGGCATGTGGACAGGGCCCCTCTTGGATGATCTGCTAATTAAGAGTGGGCATAGTCTACCCCAGGGGTGGGCAAACTACGGCCCATGGGCAGGATCTGGCCCCTCAGGGTTTTGGATCCGGCCCACGGGATTTCCCCCCATGGCACCACGGACCCAGCGTTGCTCACAGAAGTGTCCCTTGGGTAGGGGGGCAGAGGGCTCCGGTGTGTTGCCCTTGCCTCCAGGCACCGCCCCCCACAGCTCCCATTGGCCGGAAATGGGGAACCGCGGCCAATGGACGCTTCGGAGAGGTACCTGGAGGTGTGAAGGACAGCACACGCAGAGTCCTCCGTCCCCCCTCCCCCAGGCACCACAGCACTTCCTGGAGTGGTGTGGAGCCAGGGCAGGCACCCCAACTCCCTGCCCTGAGCCCCCTTGTACACCCGGCACCGCTCCTGCACCCCAAGCTCCTGCCCTGAGCTCCCTGCCACACCCTTCCTGCACCCCAACCTCTGTCCTGAGCCCCCTCATACACCCTGCACCCCTCCTCTGCCCCAGTCCCTTGCCCTGAGCTCCTTCCTGCACACCACAACCTCTCCCACACCCCAACCCCCTGCCCTGAGCTCCCTGCTGCACCCTTCCAACACCCCAACCCCCTGCCCCGGCCCTGCATACCATTTCCCCACCCAGATGTGGCCCTCGGCCCAAAACGTTTGTCCACCCCGGTCTATCCAGTCTAGGCCCTGCAGTGGTATAAGATGTTGCTGCTAAAGCTGACTCCAGACTGGTCCCTGTTTGATGCTGAGAAAGACAGGGAGTAATTGGAGCCGAAAGGCAGAATAGAGGGAAATGGAGATGTTAGTTATTCAGATAATAGAGAGCCACGGTGATCCAGAACCAGTTAAGCTGTGCGGGAAGCCAGCAGTGAGGCAGCAATCCTGGTGCCGGAGAGTGTTTCTTTTCCTTTGCCAGCCACCTTCCTAGGGACTGTAATTGGTTGTTCGAAAGGTCCTGTGGGGGAGTCGAGGCCTCTCGTCTGACAGGGCTATGCTGTGACTGATTTTCCCATTAAAGGTCTTTATATTTAAGTAAATGTTTAGTCTGTGGCCTCACCCCCGACTGGCAGACAGCAGGGCAGATTGGTGTCTGGCCTGGGGGAAGACCTCACAGATAGCGACAGGTGCTGCGGTATCACAGACTTCGGTCTGAGCACAACCACATGGCTGGGCTGCATCTCCCATATGGGCTCTGCTGGTGGTGCAGGAGATAAGCCAAGGCTGGTCTCGCGAGTGGAGGCTCCCGACTCTGGGCTGGCTTTGGGAGAACCCACGAGAGCATAGGAGGAGAGCAAGCTACTTGAAGCAGAACAATTTCTTTCACTTGTGCTGGGTCTGTGGCTCCTGAGTCCTTGTGGGCTCCATACACGGTCTGAGTGTGATCCTTTCCCCGTGGAGCTGAGAGTCCTGTGGCCGGCAGAGCTTGCCGACTCCAGCTTCCAGAGCAAATGGGGAGACCCACCCACATTCATGTGGTACCCTGCCCCCAGGCAGCAGCCCTTCCACTCCCTATGTGCTCCGTGAGCAGTAACCCAGTTCTTCCCTTCCTCCTGGGCAATCCTGGGCTCGTGGGTGTCTCCAGGAGAGAGGAGCAGGATCCGTGACCGTTCCTCACCTCCCCAGTTGCCAGGAACCGACCCGTTACGCTGCAGATCCACATAGTGAGCCAAAGTGGGACCAAGCGGATCACAGCTGGAAGGCGATAGGACATCGGCCCCCATCTGTGGGCTCAGATTCAGCACGGAGAGGGGGTGCAGCTCACCCAGCTGGGGAGATGGGCCGTCTCTGTCACTGGGGCACTTCCAAC
Source organism: Chelonoidis abingdonii (assembly GCF_003597395.2). Taxonomy (NCBI): domain Eukaryota; kingdom Metazoa; phylum Chordata; order Testudines; family Testudinidae; genus Chelonoidis; species Chelonoidis abingdonii. The sequence continues at coordinate 1,455,801 of NC_133775.1, forward strand.
GTCTCTGGTGCTCTGCTCTCAATGAGCCCTCCCCAGACATGCTCCCCGTGTGCTGACCCTCTGCTAATCGAGGAGGGCTTTCCCAGAAAGCATCCAGCTCTGGGAACCAGCTGACCACGCTGGGAGTGAAGAGAACTGACTGCTGCTTCGACTGCTCCATTCTGTGCTTCACCCATGGAGCACGTACAGTCCCAAGGGAAAGCTTCATAGTGAGGCTGAGGGTGAGTGTCACAAACAGCCATGCTCTGTCCATCTGTCCGGCATTCACAGACCATCTCAGTGCATGTCCTGCCAAGCTTCTCAAAAATAGCAGAGGAATGAAAACAGGTTCTCTGTGAGTAGTGTGCCTGGGAAATTAGTGAGCCCCATTCCCCTGTGCCCTCCCCTCCGCCCACCCCACACAAGCATCAGGAAGAAGGCGTGTACTGAGCCCCGCTGCTCTGCCCGTAGGGTGATTTGCAGAGACCCCTTCTGAAGCCTCCCTTCCCCTGTCGTTAGTCACCTGGCTTGGGAGGAAGACTTAGTGCCCTGCTTTCAAAAATGGGGCAAAAGTGAAAAGCATCTGCCAAGAGCAACTCCGGAGCAGGAGGTAATGCAACAGGCTAGACCACTGGGGCCTCTCTGCAGCCCGAGTTCTGAGCAAGTGCTGCACGTAACGGGGATCTCACTGTCACCACTGCATTCAGCGGACAAAGAGGATCAAAAAGCTGCCTTGCACAGGTGAGCTAGTCAAGAAGGGCCATAAGTCCATGCTCAGGGGAGGCGACTGTTTCCTTGGAGAGGGACATAACTGCGATGCGTGGTGCTGAAGTGCAAAATGAAATGTCGTAAGTGCATTGCAGCGGCTATAAATACAGGCTGTTAGCTTTAGCACTTTCTTGTGCCATCTTGTCTCCTGCATGCAGCACCATCTGAATCCTGTTTATCAAGGCTTCTGCGTTCTCAAGATCAATTTGTCTTGCTCAGCACCCTTAAACACTTACGAGGTAATTGAGCTGGTTTAGGAGGGAAATGTTTTTATCTGCAGGTGATATTTTCGTAATGAAACTGAATTTATAACTGAGTCTGTGCCCAGGCATGGCGTCTCAAACATGTTCCTACAGGATCTAGCCCCACTCTCATCTGAAAGAAAATTGCAATATGAAGAAGATGTAAATTTAAATGGCTCCATCAAGATAAAAATTCCTCCTCAAATCTCCTGTATCTCCTGTATGCAGCTATTGCATGTACATGGTTGGCTTATTACATCCCCCCCGTGTGGTGTGAGGAGGTTAGTGGGGGCACCGGCCTTCAGAATCTGCATCTGCTCCATTGTTCAGCACATAGGCATGGGGTTGGCAGCTCGGTGGTGCTGCTGCAGGTGTTCTCGGTCGGAGTCTGGACAAACTCCGAAGTAGTATTTGGGATGGGGCTTTAATCAGGCTCATAACCTGCGTGTTCTCCCCTCCTGCCAGAGGCACAGTGCTTGGAGCAGGAATGTTCCTGAAAGGAAAAGCTGCCGGTCCTTTGAGCCTTTCTCCAGCAAGATTTTCGTCAAGCTGTAGGGCAATGGAGTGACCTGCAGAGGTGGTCAGCTGCACACTGCGCACTTCACCCAGCTCGGGATGGTTAGTGCAGGTAGAATTGGAGCCAGGAAGGATATAATTACTCAAGTTGGAGTGAAGACAGAACACTGGAGATAACACCCAGACCTTGTGAAAGAGGATCTTTAATGATGGCATTTGGTCAGGACCTTGGTTTTATATGACATCTCTGGGGATGACCTGACCTCTTCCTTGAAAGAGACTTTTAGGATGGTTTATGGGCACAATTTTAGTTGCAGTATAATGCCATTCTGTCGGTGCAATATAATAGAAATTCAGAGGAGCAGTTTAGCCAATAGCTGGTTCCTGCTGAATTCAGAGATTAAAACAGTAAAATGCTGAAGATGTGCCAGGTATTTTAATACTCCAAGGTTCTACAAGAGCCCCCGTCATTCAGACACAGCCCAGTCTATGAGAGCACCTCGGCTACCTTGTGGCTCTGCTAACGTTAGCTCTTCAGGGGCATCTGCAGCTCTCCAGCCCCACTGCAAACATGAACGGGGCTTTGGGGTGGGAACCCTGCCTATTGCTGGGGGCCGGGGGTGAAGCGCAGAGTGGTGAAGTGACTTTTCCAGGGCCTCACCATAAATAAGCCTCAGAGCTAAGAACAGAACTCTTATTCCTGACTCTAGTTCCTGTGTGTTAACCACTAGACAATGCTGCTTCTGCACAGATGCTGTAACTCACGTCACTTAATGCATTGCCTTAGCCAAAGGAACCTTGCCACGATCTCTGTGGCCATTCCTGCTGCATGCAGCCTACCAGGACCTAGCTGCCGGCATGGGCAGTAGTGGCCTAGCCCTGTCTGAGTTTAGTGACCGAGATGCCATTGGATGTCTTGCAGGCTCCCGTCCATTTGTAGCAGTTATCAGCAATCGGTGCGCTCTCCCTAGGATGGCAGGTGAGCCTGCCACAGTTGGGGCGCGCTACAGGAAACGTTTCATAGCCCTGCCTGCAGGGAGCTCTTCCTGCCCAATGTGCATCTGCCACGTGCCGTTCTTTTGTTACACAGTAGGAGGCGTTGTTCACATCAGGATTTCTCATCTAAGTGTTCAGCAGGTTTGATGCTCTGGTTTCCCGGTTTGCTGAGCCTGTGACTTCGTGTGCGCTGGGGTCCTCTTTTGTACGCTGCGTAGGTGAGGTGGGACTTGCAGCTCAGCTTTGTGTGAGCCCAAAGTGCCTCCACAACATAAGAACGGCCATTGTCGGTCAGACCAAAGGTCCATCTAGCCCAGTATCCTGTTTGCCATCAGTGGCCAATGCCAAGTGCCCCAGAGGGAATGAACAGAGCAGGTGGGTAATCAATGAGTGATCCATCCTGTCACCCATTCCCAGCTTCTGGCAAACAGAGGCTAGGGACACCATCCCTGCCCATCTTGGCTAATAGCCATTGATGGACCTATCCTCCAGGAATTTATCTGGTTCTTTTTAGAACCCTGTTAGTGTCTTGGCCTTCACAACATCCCCTGACAAGGAGTTCCACAGACTGACTGTGCATTGTGTGAAGAAATACTTCCTCTTGTTTTAAACCTGCTGCCTATTAATTTCATTGGATAACCCCTAGTTCTTGTGCTATATGGAGGAGTAAATAACACGTCCTTATTTCCTTTTTCTGCACCAGTCAAGATTTTATAGACCTCTCTCATATCCCCCCTTAGTCGTCTCTTTTCCAAACTGAACAGTCCCAGTCTGTTTAATCTCTCTTCAGATGAAGCCATTCCAGACCCCTGATCGTTTCTGTTGCTCTTCTCTGTACTTTTTCCAATTCCAGTATCTCTCTTTTGGGATGGGGCGAATAGATGTGTACACAGTATTCAAGATGTGGATGTGCCATGGATTTATATAGAGGCAATAGGATATTTTCTGTCTTATTATCTATCCCTTTGTTAATGGTTCCCAACATTCTGTTCATTTTTTGACTGCTGCTGCACATTGAACGTTTGTTTACAGAGAACTAGCCACAGTGACTCCAAAATCTCTTTCTTGAGTGGTAACAGCTAATTTTTATCCCATCAGTTTGTATGCATAGTTGGGATTATGTTTTCCAAAGCACATGGGGGGAGGGATAGTTCAGTGATTTGAGCATTAGCCTGCTAAACCCAGGGGTGTGAGCTCAGTCCTTGAGGGGGCCACTTAGGGATCTGGGGCAAAACCAGTACTTGATCCTGCTAGTGAAGGCAGGGGGCTGGACTCAATGACCTTTCAGGGTCCCTTCCAGTTCTAGGAGATAGGAATAGCTCCACTCTTTTTTTATTAGTTTGCATTTATCAACATTGAATTTCATCTGCCATTTTGTTGCCCAGTCACCCAGTTTTCTGAGATCTCTTTGTAACCCTCACAGTCTGCTTTGGACTTAACTATCTTGAGTAATTTTGTATGATCTGCAAGTTTTGCCACCTCCCTGTTCACCCCCTTTTCCAGATCTGCCTTCTTGCAGATGACGTAGTATCAAAAGAATTTTGAACGTAACATCAGCACTTCCTCTGTTATTTACTGTGTTAATAGCTCTGATTTCCAATGAGAGACAATGGCTGGAAAGTCACCATGCACAACACTCTGGAGCAGAGAGCAATCTGTGATTGGGTTCTGGACCAAAAATCTCTCTCAGTTGCTACTGCTCTCAGTTCCCTGGGTGGTGGCAATAGGGGAAGCCCTAGTGAGGATAGGTCTGTAGGCAGCCAGCATTGTCCAGAGCAGGTCTAGATGACCCAGTGATTATAACATTCAGACCTTGTCTATGTCAGGGCTCCCCGATTCCTAGCACCAGTGGAGTTAGCAGAAAAAGCTAGTTGTAGGCAAGGCAGGAGAGAGGGAGGGGCCCAGAGACCCCTGTCTGCAAATTAGCAAGTGGTCACCTCTCCATGTTCGTGAGAGGGAAGCTGCTCGGCCTTGCTTTGTATATGTTCTCTCAGCCCTGCTGCACAGGCTGGCTGCATGTAGGGGATTGCACTGTATCCATGTCTGTCCTTGGATACAGCCTGTGCTGAGTGATCCTCGTGTGTGTAAGTGTTATAACCCATACCCCGTCCTGCTAACCCAGGCTATTGTCATCTCCCCCACTTCCTAGAAGTCCTCCCTTAAAATTCTGTCTTCATTTTTCTCTCCTCCTTCCTTTCTCCCCCATCAGTGGAGGGCTGAGGACTCCATCGACCATGTAAGTACCACTCCTGTGTGTTCTCATTTGGATCAGAGGGGTCTGGCAAATCGATGTATGAATTTTGTAGACATAGTGCTGTCAAAACATCCCTTTCACTCCCTTAATGAGGCTGGAGAGTTGCACTGTGAAACCTTCCACAAGCACCAAATCCAGAGAAAATTGGCATTTAGATTGCTGCTAAATGCAGAAAAGCAATTGACATTTTCTATAATCTGTGTTTCCAGCTTGTTGCAATGCAATTTTAGGCAGACTCAAGTGATCGACTCAGGAGGTGCATCCTACTCTCTGCAGTAGTTGGCTCAGCTAGGTGTATGGTAAAATAAGATATAGAATCTTTAAACCTCATTGATCCTAGTCATGAAAAATAACCTACACGCTCAACCGTGACCTTTGGCTGAAACAGAGACTGTAATAGGAAAACAATCACATCTAAACAGTTAAATCCAGTTTTTCCCAAGCAATTTTGAAATATAAATTTGGAGGAACAAACTAGAAAATGACCTTTTTAGAGTCAGCAATTCCCTCCCCCTTCCCCCCCCACCCCTCGTGGGCTTCCCAGGCCCAGTCCGTTTCTCCTGCTGTTTAAATGGAGGCATTTTCCTTGGAGTGGTTTTGTGATGACAGCCCTATGTTTCCATTCTGTAACCATCTCTTCCTTGCTCCATCCCCATCTTACTTCCCCTCCCAGTGGCATGAGACCTTGCACGAGAATTTCTCTTTGCATGGGGTTGGGAGGAGTTAATCCTTGTGGGCGGGTCAGAGTCTGCTGGTGCTCTGTGGGGTGCTCTCCATGGCTCTGTGGGCACCAGTTTCCTGTGCACTTGCTCACTCACATAGGTGAGGAGTGGAGAGGTGGGATTTCGCTCCTGTCCAAAATTCTACTGTCATTCTTGTTGGTGCTTGTTGATTTGTGTCTCTGGCTTTGCTGGTTCCACAATGACAATCAGGTGGCTTGGGTGGAGTATGGCTGGGCAGGCACCTCACAGGTGGGTCTGGTGTTTGGGAGACCAATTACTGGGCAAGCAGCAATGATTCCAGAGCAAACAAACAGAAGATTCCTTGAAAGGCCTTGAAGGAATCCCTGGAAAGTAGACACAAGTCCCAGGAGGCATCGCATCTCCCCACTTCCACAGTGCCAGTCCTACCCTGGCCCCTTCGCACATGATTCACCCTCCCTTGCCACCCTGGCCCGTTATTCCTTGTGTTTGTTTTCATCCCGTAGTAGTGCATCTCTCACCCCTGGCCAGCGGCTCTACCCTGGTGCATGGAGGATTGGGTCTGAACAACTGAGCCCGTGGCTGTGGCACGGCAGAGAACGGGGTCTGTCCTGCATGGCCCCGCTCAGCTTGGGGAGTCGAGTGGGGTTTTGCCTTTCCAGGAACGTCCCTATGTTGTCCAATAGGCAACATGGAGGAGAAGTGGGGGAGAGGCTGTGGGGGGGTCTGACAGGCTTTAGTGGAAGTAAATCGGTGGCCCCTGTGGAGCGAGGATGCAGAGGGAATGCACCAGAGGCCAGGCTCTGTCCTACAGAGGTCATTAGTGTGCGCTGGGGTCCCTGCTACAGCGCTCCCTGTTCGCCTCTTAGCCAGGACAGCCTGCGGGGAGCTCCGCAGGGTGTTATGGCCTTGCCCTGCCTTCTGGGGGCTGTGCTTACCAAGGCAGATCCCGGTCATAACGTCAGTGACAGCCATGTCCTAGGGGTCGTTTTCCTCTGCCTGTCCGCAGAGTCTGAGCCGCTTGGCTGCCAGTCCCAGGCCCTTCGCGGGTGGAGCCCCATCAGCTGGAAGGTGGGCGTGCTCGGTTCTTTGAGTTAAATGTGCCTGGGGGGCTCATACTCTCCTGGTGCCCCGGGAAGGGTGGAGCCGGGGGGGGGGGGGGGGGTGCTGCACAGCAGCAAGGCATTCTCAGCAGGAGCTGTAACGTTCTGAGCACGTCCTCCTCTCCAACCTCAGTTACTTCACTGCTAGTAGGGCCTTCCCTCCACCGCCAGCAGCACAGGGCTTCCATGGCTGGGCTGTGGGGCAGCTGTTGGACTGAGCTGGAGTGATCCCAAGTTCCTGTCCCCTGGCTAAGCCCACCTCACAGAACTTGCCCCACCTTGCGTATACATGGACCCTCTCTGGCAACGATGGTGCAGCGGAGTTTCAGCCTGGGGGGCCAAAGCAGCAATGCCCTGACGAGCCCCTCTCCTGGAACCCAGCGGCTCCCTCACCCTGAGTTGTCTCCCAGGAGTTCCCAGCAGGATTCCAGGCTGCTTCAGATTCCAAAATCAGCCTCAGTGAGGGTTGCACTGATGTACCCCAAGCTGGCCTTCTGCTTTTGTTGGTGGCTTTGATTGTTGTGATCCTCTCGTGCTTGCTAGCAGGATCCTGGCTGTCCCTCAGGGCTTTGCCTAGAATGCAGCTTCCAACTCCAAACTTTCTGGAAACAGCAACTGTGGAGGCAGGAGTGGGGATGAGGCTCAGAGGAGTTAGGGTAGGGGTGGGCTTCATGCCCTCTCAGCCTCGGTTTCCAGGCAGGTTTGCACAGGTCTAGTGACCGCTTTGGGTATGGGCACAAAACCCGGAGTGTCAGAGAGGTGGCATCTTCGTGAGAGAGGGCAAGTGAGGTGTTAGAAATGGAACCACTGGAACGAATGTCATCATCATTCCATTAACGCTGCACAGGTGCGAGGTTAGAGACCTGCTGGGGGTGTGATGCACAAAACGAAACCAGCCAACATCAGTGCGTTTCTGGCTGAAACCCTCCTTCCTGCACCCCAAGCAGTAACAATATTTGTTGTTTCTTGCTTATTTTCTGCTCATCTTATGAATGGTCCCGCAGGAAACCATCATAGGAGGCCTTCTACCTGAAACCACCTATTCCATCACTGTCGCAGCCTACACCACCAAAGGAGATGGTGCACGCAGCAAACCCAAAGTCGTCACTACGACGGGGGCAGGTGAGTGGGTGGTGCTGCTGGGCGGGTTTATGGGATTCCTTGGGACCTGGCACAGCTGATACTGCTGAGGACACACGTTTGGAAGGAGTGGGGAGGCTGGGGAATGTCATGGGGATTTGTTCTGCTGCAGTGGGAGCAAAGGATGAGAGGGCAACCTGCATCCCTTACGCACAGGCTTTACATGTGGATCAGTTGTGCAGGGTTCACACAGAGCAGAGGTGCAGGTGGGAAATGGACAGTCACGGAGAGGGAAAAGGGGGAGAAAAAGCAGCTGCCCTTTAGAAGAGATCTGTGAAAACCTTTCAGCCTTATCACACCCTTCAGGCCAGGAAGTAGGGAAGGGAAAGCCAGGTCCTAGACACCAAGCCTCACCCCACCTCTGAAATGAAGTCCTCACACAGCTTTCTGATGCACGGACATCTGGTTGGGACGGTTGGAGGGATTAGCCACGTTGGCCATAGAGCCTCCTGCAACAGCCTTCGTTGCACTGAAGGGTTGAGAGGCAGTTAGAAGTGGGTCCAGCCCATTTTTGATGCTGCACCTCTACATGTAAATAGAAATGCCCAGCTTAAACCAACAGCTGCTGCAGAAGTGCAGCAAAATGCTGTATGCAGTCTCCAGATCCTGCTGAATCCAGCCAGAGTTTGTTTCCAAAATTCTACTGTCTAAACAGACGTGTATCTAGTGCGTGCCCAGAAGAACCCATGTCCTGGTTCAGGGACACCACGAGAACACGTCAGGCACTTGGCTTTTCTCTGAGAACATGATGGGAGCAGATTTGGTTTGTTCTTGAGAGAGAGGACCAACTAGCCGGCATTGCCTAGTCATTGATTTTTGGATCACTAGCCCTGTCCTCCACGTGGTAGTCCTGCTGTTCGGCAGACTAACCCCAGGCATAGTGTTTATCGCTCATTATAATGGGAATGCATTTTGCATGAACTGGAAATCTGAGTTCCTGGTCCATTTAACCCAGGAACAGCTCTCTCTCCATGCTGCTCCAGATGACACCAGGATAACTCCAGAAGTCATTTCCACTGTCCGCATCTCAGCTGCACTATCCCCCATTCCACACTAGGATGTATGTTCTGAGGAGTTAACACAACTGTCCTGCAAACAGGAGAAGCTTCCTACCCATCCCACTGCTACACCGTAAACTGCAGCAGATCATCCCTCCTCGTAATGCACATTTATAGATAACGATATGTTGAATCAGCTTTGAAAAATCGTCTGTCCCTAACTCCTGGCTGCTGTTAGCGATTGTGTTGTGAGGTCGAGTAATGGAGAGAGCGACATTAGCAATGTATATTGAATTATATGTGCTTAAATAGTAACAGAGTCCCCTCCTACAGCTTTGTCCAGCTCCTAGGGACAGAACCTAGGGAAGGGAACAGTGTTGTGGGCCTCTGAGGGCAGAATTGGGCCAGAACATCATCAAATACAGTGTCTGGTTCATTATCACCAGGACATGATCCCACTGATTAGGAATGTTTTCCTTATCAGTTGGATTGTAGACCAGTCTGGTCTGCTTCGGAATGGGGACGCCCTTTGTGTGAGTAGTGGGGAATCCAGGTATTAAATCCTCAATTCCAAACTAACGGTTCTTAACCTGTGAAGGCAGCAGCCCTTCACTTGCGCAGCATGAGCAGAATTTCAGTGGCTTGTGTGGCGAAGTGGGAATGTTCTTACTGTGTTCTTTGAATGCTGAGTGGGGGGTGTCGGCCTGGGAGGGTTGCAGGGGAGTTTTGCTGGGACTGTCTGCATTGGGGGATGGGAGCCTTTCCTTGAGGGATGATACCTGAGCATGTAACATGAGAACCCAGGATGGGGGTTGGAGGCCAGGTGACACCTCTGCCTGAGACACTGCACAAAGGCTGGGGGAGGAGCTGGAGGGAGGCTGAGTGAGAGGCTGGAGGGAGGTTCAGTTTGGAGCTGGCTGGGGAAATGGAGGGGAACCTGGACGGGGCTCAGGCTTCCCAGCGGGGCTGTGGTGTCTCTGGGGCCCCCAAGATGGACCTGCCTGAGGGGGGTCCTGTTGTCTGTACCTGCAAGGCCTGTCTTAAACTGTGTTCCTGTCGTCTAAATAAACCTTCTGTTTTACTGGCTGGCTGACTGCTGTTTACCAGTCACATCAACATTCACGTCATGAATTGGTTCATCAGCTAAACCAAAATATATTCTGACTGCTAACAGCCCACTCCGCACCACTTACTGCCTCTGCAGATGGTAAAATTATAAGGTTTGGGGATGACATTTTTCTGCATTCAGATAGATCAGGATGCTGGGTATGGGTTTAGTGCATCTGTTGCAATACAGTACATCAGGGTCCAGGTTTTCCTGGTGCTATGGCACTTGTCTGCAGAGAGGTACCATTTGGAGAGGTCCACGGAAAAATGTGGCTGAATTCAGAATGATCTGAGAGACAAATACGGGGTTTTGAGGTGTAATCAAGCCATTGTACATCAGGATCTGGATTTTTCCATTGTAATGTCAGCTGCTACATTCATTGCCCATTTAGACAGTAAAATTTGGGGAATCTGAACCCAGAATTTGCTGGATCCAGCTTTCATCAGCACCTGGATTTGGGTCCATCTGTGTCTAAGCATCTAGGTTTGTATGCTGCACTTACCACTATGTTATCTGAGCATAAAGTTACACCAGTCCTGGACCCAGTAGACCCGAGTTTCTCTCCTCTCTCTCTGTCTCTCTCTCTCTCTTTCCGGCAGCAAGATGGGTTGGTGGGTGGTCACAATGTTTTTATGTTCCAGTCCCAGGCAAGCCCTCCATGCTGATTAGCACGACAGCCATGAACACAGCTCTCATCCAGTGGCACCCCCCTAAGGAGATGGTCGGGGAGCTGCTGGGGTACCGGCTGCAGTACAAACGCACCGACGAGGAGAAGATGAACATCATGGACTTTGAGAAGAATGTCCATCACTACACTGTGACCAGCCTACACAAAGGTGCCACCTACATCTTCAAGCTGTCTGCCAAGAACAGAGCCGGTCCAGGGGAGGAGTTCGAGAAGGAGATCACCACGACAGAGGACGTGCCCAGCGGCTTCCCGCAGAACCTGCGTGTGGTGGGGCTCACCACCTCCACCACAGAGGTGGCCTGGGACCCCCCAGTGCTGGCGGAGCGAAATGGGAGAATTACCAACTACACAGTTATATACAGAGATATCAACAGCCAGCAGGAGCTGACCAACGTCACCAGGGAGTCGAGCATCATGCTGACCAACCTCAGACCTGACACCACCTATGACATCAAAGTGAGGGCCTGCAACAGCAAAGGGGTGGGGCCGCTCAGCCCCAGCATCCAGTCCCGGACCATGCCTGTTGAGCAAGGTAACAAAACTGACAGTCCGGCCTCATCTCCAGACGGTGACCCTCCCTGGGTTCCCCGTGGCTCTGACTAACGAGGCCGTACGTCGTCTGGATTCCTCTAGTCAAACTGGCTCGGCATAGGGAGCCTCGCTGAAGGCTTCCCTCACAGTGCCTGTTAATAGGAGGAGGATTTTTTGGTGGGAACTAATTGCCTTTGTCACTTCACAGGTGCACTCCCATTTTATCTATACATAAAAAGGTCTCTGCTGGCTCGGGTGCAGACCTGAGAGCTGCTGGCTTTTGATTCTGGCAGAGGGCCAGGAGAGCCCTCAGAGGGAGAGGAGAGCTACAGTTCAGTCTAGACCTGCTGGTCTCTGATGTTCAAGAACATAGTCACAATCGGAAACCCAGCTGGGCCTGAGAGACTTGGGGAAAGGTTGCTGCTCTCCTCTACTTGTCTGCTTTCCTTCTGCAGCTGAATTCAGTAACCTGTGCTGCTGAGTCACTGCTGGGCCATGCTGGCAGTTCACAGGTGTTGTTTTTAATTTCAGTGTTTGCTAAGAACTTTCGCGTCAATGCTGTGATGAAAACATCTGTGTTGCTGAGCTGGGAAGTGCCTGACTCCTACAAGTCTGCGGTGCCTTTCAAGGTAAGGACCAACTGCACGGGATGCCAGGGTGCCCCCGGGCTGGTGAGCAGCATCTCTACCGACCACCAGGCTGTCAGGCAAACAATTGGCTGAGCCAGGTCCCATTGCTGTCAGCTCGGGGATGGTTCTGCGGAAGCCTCTGAGCACAGCAGTGAGGAACTGCTGATGCTTTGGAAAGCAAAGATACTAACCCAGAGGTGCTGCTGCTTTCTCACCCTCCTTCTCGGCATCTGGTCTCTGGCAGGGCTGCAAGCCAGAGCCATGCCAGTGAAGGGGGTCGTGTGGTAAGCCAGGATGGCACATGCCACACTAGGTCTTGGTCAATAAACTGTACCAGTGCTGGGAGGTTCCTTCTGGAGAGGTCACTAGTGGGCCCCAGAGGGTTGCTATTAGTGCCAGGCCCAGGTTGCAGTCACCGAGCGAGCTCAGCATCCAGCCATAGACCTGAGCAGAGGAACATTGACTCCGGGTTCTAAGCCTCCACCCTTCCCTGGCGTGGGCCCACTGGTTCCTTTCCACTCTATATTCTCCAACGCATCCCCCTGTTCTGCTCTTGGGTAAGCAGGAGACTTGTGCAGTCCTCCCAAGGCCATTATTAATACCTCTCCTCTGCTCAGCTTTGAGGGGCTCATATGGTCTGCCAGTTCCAGTGCTGGCCCCACTAGGTGTCTGGAGCCTGGCTGGAGGAGGGTCCCACATCCAGCCAGTCAGGACAGCCCCTGGCAATGCCAGCGTGAGGCATTCCTGTTCTCGGTGTCCGAGCAGGCTCTGCATTTATTTGTAATCCTGGCTGGCCCCACAGCGCAACAGAGCTGGTGGTGCCTTACAGAGAGCAGGAGGGGGAGATGCCCCCAGACATAAGGGGAAATCTCAAGGTTGCAGTGTCCATGAGAGAGCTGGAAATGTGATCTCATCACAGGACGCGAACAAGGCAGAACAGCCTGAAAACCAGGCAGCGACTCCACCTTAGCGTGACTTCTTTTGCCCCGGCCCAGCCAACCAGATCGCCTGTTTGCCACAGAGCTATCAGAGCAGCGGCACAATCCTAAGCAGTGTTTCCAGGAAACTGTTTCCATTGTAGCAGTACATAGTCCCCTCTCTGACAGCTGCCCGGGCAGACTCTGCACAAACAGCTGCTGCTCTCACTTGTCCAGCACAACGCTGGGTGTTTTATCAGCCTCCAGGCCCAGAATGCCTTATTCACGTGGGCCCAAGCCTGGCCTTGTCCCTTCAGCAGCCCCAGCCTGGATTGCGGTTTGGGGAGCAGCTGAGGCACGCAGGGTAGGGGATTTCTGCAGAGGTGGTCCGAGCTGGGGAGAGAGACTCTTACAGAAGCACTGTATCTCTGCTCAGAGAGTTTGTGGTACCGAAGGTGCAGACGGGCATGGAGGCTGACTCGCCAAACTCGTACAGAGGTGATCACTAACGCTTCTGGGCATTGCACCACCTTGAATTCTGAAACACGGTGCAATGAAACGTGAGGTCTCTGTGCCTCCCCATCGCTGTAGAGTTGGAGCAGCTCACAAGCACTGATGAATTTACCCTCACACCCACACACACACACCCCAAGAGGCAGTAAAACATTACCCCCATTTCACAGATGGGCACCAGCCCCAGAGATACCCAGGGAGCCTGTAGTAGAGCCAGAGACAAAACCCTGGTGTCTGGAGTCCGAGTCCAGGGCTGTCCTTCTCCACAGCTGGAACATCTCACTGCTTAGCAATGAGACCAAGGTCACCAGGTCCCTGTGCTGAGAGTGAACCTCTCCCAGGGGAGTTCTACCAGGGGGTGCGGTGCAGCGTGCATTGCCCGTCCGTACTGCATGCGTAGGAAGCGCATGGAATGGATGAGCTGAACACAAGGGGATATTAACACACCACGGGGCAGTCTCTCCACAGCAAGTGGGAGAAGCATCTAGAATGGCTGCCCGCATTTGTGTGTCTCTCCCGTGCTTGCTCATCCTGTCTCTCAATTATAACGCTCTATCGGAATCACTTTGAATGTGCCGAGTTTAGCTGGAAAGAAACAGGGAATCAGGGCACGGCTCAGCTTCCCAGGGGCCGGCCACGTTTGGACAGACAGGAGTCTCATTGGGACGGAGGGAACAGCCCAGCTCTCAGGTTGTGCAGGGCGTTGAATGGCCAGTTTGTTTTCCCTTCCTAGCGTGCTGGGTGGGAGGCTATAACCTGGGGGGGGTGGGCAGAGCAGGTCAGGCGCCAGAAGGAATAGTGCTGATGCCTTGTCTCTGCCTTGTAGCCAAGACTGGGGACATGAGCAGTGATTCATTCAGTGTCTGCCCCTGCTATGACACAGGAGCAGATGGTGTTAGTTACCTGTCAGCTGAGAGCAGCCATGCAAACAGGAGGGTTGTTAAAGATATTTCTCCAATAGTATCTTTCTTCTGTTAATACTCCCAGAAATGCAGGTGCATGTGAGCCTGGAGGAACAGCCCCTGGGCTTTGACTGCACTGGTAGAAGTCTCAGCCTCCGGGAGTTTGTGTTTTACAAACAAGGTTCACCTCTTTACTCTCTGCTTAATGCAGGCATATTAGATGCAGAGGACAGAGCCTAATAACCATAGCAAATAAATCTCCATGGGAACAATTAGTATTATCTGCACTTGATAAACATTCTCACACTAAATCTACATCCCGTAGGGTGTCACTTTCCATATTAACGGATTTAATTAAAAGCGAGTTTGTTCTGATTGTGAGTACTGGCAGAACCTTGTGTTGGTTTTATGGGGGGATGAATTTGAGACATCTGGAATTTTCACTCATGTCAAATCAGTAAAGCAGGTGTCAGTTCTCTTCAGGAAACTTCATAGTTTCATCTGGGCCCGGGATAAACTCCCTGCAATGTGCCGCCTGGCTTTGGTGGGGTATTGTACAGGAGATGTTACATTCCAGCCCTCCTGGCCATAAGCCTCGGACATTGTTCCTAGGTTCCAGGGACTTTCCTCCTTGCATATTTTCCAAGTAAAGGTTTGACAATTTGACAATTGCTGGATTCTCCCCATTTTCAGCTAGGAGCTGGTTTGGACAGTTGCGGTGCTTTCACGTAAAGCCTGAGGCCAGCCTTGGTGGTGGTTTTTTCATTTCCTTGACACACCGCCCTGGCCTTGCCCAGGACAGAGGCTCTGTGATTGTGGGCAGCATTGTTAGGTATTTTACGGGAGGGGGGAAGATTCTAACTCCCTGCCAAAGTGCAGGATTCGTTGTGTCTGTGCCATCCAAGACAGATGCTATCCAGACTTCATTTGAAGGAGCTTCCATGACCTCCTGAGACATATGTTACATTGGCCTACTGGTCTGACAGTCAGAAAGGTTTTCCTGAGATTTAATCTCAAGCTGCTGTGCTTCATTCTTTGCATGATTCTATTCAACACTGGTGAGGCCTCATCTGGAGTACTGTGTCCTGTTTTGGGCCGCACGCTACAAGAAGGATGTGGAAAAATTGGAAAGAGTCCAGCAGAGGGCAACAAAAATGATTAGGGGGCGGATGTTGATATAGCTGCTTCAACTACCTGAAAAGGGCTCTAAAGAGATGAATTTTAGGACTTTCTCAGTTGTACCAGGATGACAAACAAGGAGCCTATTTGGTCTCCTCAAGTTTGCAGTGTGGAAGGATCTTAGGTGTTGATTTTAGGGAAACACTTTTTGCGAGAGTTCAGGTAGGGTGTGGAACGCACGGAAATGGCGTTCCCTAGGTGGTGTTTGTTGGATTAGAATCTCCTTCCTTTAAAGTTTTAAGGTCAGCTTGACAACAAAGCCCTGGCTGGAGATTAGCTTGGATGTGTCCTGCTGTGAGCAGGGGGTTTGGACTAGTGCCTCCTGAGGTCCCTTCCACACCCTGGATATCTATATATTCAGTTCAGCACATTTTAATGAGCACAGAAACAGCCCATGAATGGCAGTTAGCCTCCACTGCATCATAACAGCCTTTAGCAATGACGTTTGGACCCACCTAGCTTTGCAAGCCTGTCTCTTGAGCTAGAGCAGCACTAACAGGGATTTTATAGCAGGCCAGCGTGGGTCAGCCCAGTGTTCAACAGTTTAAAGCCCTTTGGCCACATTTCACTGCTGACTAAAGTAGGTGTCACTGAGCCGTTCGGCAGCCTCTGGTTGGTTTGCCAGCTTCAGGCCCTGGTTCCCACAAAGCTGTGACTTATCATCCCTGTGCCCTTCCATCATCGTACGGTTCGTGGAGAGGTGCTAACTTATGGTGCAATCATCTGGGAAAAGGTTAATACAGAATAAGAAGTGGCAGGTAAGGAACACAAGAAAACTGTCAGGAAGGGCTGCGGCAGCTTTGCTCCTTTGTTCTTTGGACACACGGTGTTCTGAGCCGGGCAAGAACATCATCTTTGATGTCAGCAGGATCCCATGCAGTTCATTGCCAAGTTGTGGAGCTTTCAATCAAATACACAGAGAAGCATGGAGACTCTGGCCTGAAAGCCCCAGATTCCTCCCAGGTCTGCAGCACTCCTTTCCCTCCCCGCCCCCAGAAGAAAATACCTCACGTGGGTTCTGTTCCTGGAGCTGCCATGTTTCTACACCACAGAGATGATGGGTGCTGTCTCAGCAGACCGCGATGTCTTAGTGCCGGAAAGCTCGGCCAGGTCACTGTCAGCAAAGCTCGGTGTCAGTGCCGGCTTGCTGGTTACCAGCACACTAAACACGACGATGCCTGTGACAGGGAGAGGTCAGTTCCGTCAGACATGGTGGGTCCCATTATAATACCAGTACACAGCTGCCCGTCCTGTTTGTACGGCATACAGACAAGTTTCTTCGATTGCTTGCTCATATCCATTCCAGGTAGTGTGGTGCCGGCCGTGCACAGCCGTCGAGAAAACTTTTACCCTAGCAACACTCGGTGGGTCAGCGGGTGCCCCCTGGAGTGGCGCCACCCACGGGCCGCATAAATACCCCAGCCGACCCGGCCACCCTTCAGTTCCTTCTTACCGCCCGTGTCGGTCGTTGGAACAGTGGAGAGCGGCTTAGCTGACCTCCACATTTTCCCTAGCTACTCACTTATCTTCGTTCTTTGTTACCTTAATCGTTCTTTGTTTTACATAGTTAATTAGATTAGTGACAGTTTAGAGTTATAGTTGTTAGTATAATTGTTAGTATAGTTTTCGCGGGGCCTGGAGCTCTCCCCCTACCCCGCTCCCGGTACCGTAGCCATGCCTGGCTCACCGGGCTTTAAGCAATGTACGGCCTGCCATAGGCCAATGCCAACAGGGGATCCCCACGACTCCTGTCTTAAGTGCCTCGGGGAATCGCACTTATCGTCGAAGTGCCCCATTTGCAAGGCATTTAAGCCGCGCACAAAAAAGGAGCGGGACATTAGACTCAGGCAGCTCCTCATGGACGCGGCGTTAGCACCCTCGCCGGCTCCGAGTACAAGCCAGCAGGTGAGCGAGGCCGCCCCCACGGCACCGAGCAAGGTCAGTACCGCTAAGGCTCCGCGGCACTGACCGCAGACGACACCGAAGGCAACTCCGTGCCGCTTCCTCTCTCCGAGGTTGAAGTTGGCTAAGCCTCGGACGGGCTCCTCTACGCCCGCATCACAAACAGAGGCTGGATGTTACTAGTTACCTCACACATCGTAGTTCAGACAAAACCTCCTCATCCATTGTCCTGTCCTCCCCTCCGGATCTTACATGGGTCTTACCCCCTTTCCCCCCACCCCAGGAGAGCATTAGGTGGTTATTTGAGAGGTCTGCAGCTTCTGTCAGGAATGCGTTTGTGTGGTCAGCTGATTCCTAGTGTTTCTGTTCTAACAAGGCCACCCTTGCCTCATACTTTTAACTGTGCCTCGGGTTCCAGCAAGGCCTACAGCCTTCACACATGTGCATTGTGTAGATAACAGGCCTTCCTAAAGCACACGTTGGAGATCCCACCTGCTGCTAGTCTGGGATCGGGAGCAGAATTAGAGCTGTGTTTTTGTGTGACCTTAGTGTTTCAGCTTTGTTTGTGTTTGAGTCTGAGCAGATTTCCTGAGCTGAGGCAGGGAGTCAGGTAGGAATCTGGCTGCAGAGAGGTAGCCCAGCCCTGCTCTTGTCTGGAATATGGTGCCCACTGCTGCAGTATTCTGTTAGTGCTTGAAGGAGTTGATGCAACGATAGACTGCAGAGCTCTGAAGTAACCAGCTGTTTCTTCTGGCTTGGCTGAGTCTGGTGTGATTTGAGCGGGAGGAAACATGCCAACTAAACGTCTGACACGTTCCAGAGGCTTTAAGTGGCATTTCTGGGTCTGGATGCTTTGCACTCACTCTAGTGCCTGTCTGATGTGTCTCTCTGCAGAGAAGGGATTAAAGCCTCGGAAGAAATAGTCTCACAGGAGTCACAGCACAGAACACTCCCTCTGCACAGGGGAGCCAGCAGGGGTCTCATTACTGCGGGCATCCTTGTTATTTTAGCAGCAGGACCCATCCCTAAAGACGGGAATGTGGGTCATGTCTGTCCCTCTCTTGCTGAACCCTCCCTCTGTGCTCTGTTCCCGGCTGACCACGTCCTGCAGGCTGCCGGAGAAGAGTCTGTAAGTGAGTGGACCAACCTCAGCAGAGTGCAGTGGCCAAAGCCGCCTGGGCGTGGCTATGTAGCTAACCCAGAGCAGCACTGTGCATCTCACACTGCGTTGGCTCCCTGTGCCTGGCTGCCCCAGGGGTTCTGCAGGGCCTGCTGCTCTCCTTCTCGCTAGCTCCCCTGTGAAGTTAATGCATGGCACCTGCCTCAGTGAGACAGCAGCTGCTTCAGGGCTCTGCTGGCTGCTTGCAGTGCGGGCTAGCAGAAATGTCCCACCTCACTCTTGTGCTGCTTCCCCAGGCTCAGCAGCACCCAGAGCCCAAAGGCAGAGTATGTTTCTGGGCGTGAGGCAGCAGTCTCCACCTGGGTGCTCTAGGCTCACCCCCTCCTTGGTTCATGACAGCAGCTCTCAGCATATGGTCTCTTCAGAGCACTTTATGTGCATTAATTGACCTTGCAGCCTCCATTAGATTCAGGAATACCCCATAGAGTGCTGGGGATTGCCTAGCAGAGAGGAGCCTGCGTCTCTGCTGCAGTCGAAGGCAGCCTCAGGCCCTCCAGTCCTCTCACCAGCACCGCAGGTGTCTGTGGGGGTCGCTTGTGTTTCTGTCTCTGCCACATGTCTCCGTTAAAGCTGCGATGAGGCAGTGTCCCCATGCTGCTGACTCTCTCACTGAGAGGCTGAACCAGGGCTCAGATCCAGATTTTTGGCCTGAAACCTGTGGAGCCCAGCAGGTGCCACTCTGCTCATGCAAAGCAGCCACTGCAGCCGGAGCAAATTCATACTGAGCACGTGGGGCAGCAGCAACCGCCAAAGAGCGCCCACAGCCCCACGCGTCCAGGAGAGCAGCTCTCGGTCAGCCAGCTAGGGTGGCTTGAGCAGGCAGCCCCAGGGGCATGGTTTCTTGTTTCCTCATGATACCACGTGGCAGTGCCCTGTTCCATGCCAACAGGAGAGTGCGCTACCCATTCTCTCCAGTGGTGATGCTGGGTACGGTTCTTTGGAAGACCGCCCCAGGCAGAGGTAAGGTTTGAACCCCAAGCTCTGTGCTCAGATTGCAGTGCGCCAGCAGCTGTTGTGCTGGTGTCCTGGTGTCACATCAGTGAGGTTGTGCTTCTGGGTGTGGGTATGTGACATGCGTTACTGATTGTTCAGGAAACTGATTATTCTAAGAAACAAATTATCCCTGTAATTCCTGTCCTGGGAAGGGGCAGCTCTGTGTTCACCCTTTGAGTGTGTGTTTACTGTTAGATAAGGGTTGAAACCACTTTAGAACCAATGGGGTTTTATGCCAAAAGTCCATTGTATGTCATGCCACCCCAAGGAAACAAAGACCCATTAATATGAACCCATCTGTACTGTCCTCCTACCTATGCACCGAAGAGACGCCGTGGTGGGGTATCGCTGGCATGCGTCTGGTGGAGTCTTTGCAGTGTAGGATTCTAACCACCCAGCTGGTGTTCGCGATTCCGCACTGTGGCCATAAGGAGCAGTGAGTGCTGCTCCGCTGGCTGCTGGACCTCAAGCTCTGTGGCTCTTTGTTCCCATTCTGTGCATTCCACAATCTGGCTCTGGGCCCTACCTCAGGTGATCAGCTCTAATGCTGCCTTCTGTTCTGAGCATGTTTCATCAGCAGCTGCCCTGCTGCATGATGTGTCCTTCCCTTTTCAGATCCTGTACAACAGCCAGAGTGTGGAGGTGGATGGCCATTCAATGAAGAAGCTCATAAGCGACCTTCAGCCGGATACAGAATATTCCTTTGTGCTAATGAACCGTGGCAGCAGCGCTGGTGGGCTCCAGCACCGGGTATCTATCCACACGGCTCCTGATGTCTTGCAGAGCAAACCCATCTCCACAAACAAATACATGCAGGAAGGAAAGTTCACCCTCACCCTTCCCAAAGTCCAGACCTCAGCGCCAGTTAGGTAGGTGCTCCCTGCTAATGGACCAGAGGGCAAGGGGAGGTAGGAGGCTGGATTGTTCTCTTTATGTACCCACTGAGTCTAACCCATTGATTCAGTAACATGGTAGGATGAATGCCAGAGCAGCCCGCAGATGCTGGAGCCAGGTTTTCCCTTCACCACATGACAGCGCATTGCTGGCGTGTTCTGAGCTGATGCTTTTGTGAGATAGGGTAACACAGCTCCCGGTCACTTCTTGGGGTGGAACTGAGACCCTCCCGGTAAAGCCAGCTGAGAATCCGGAGGTGCTTTCTCTGTCACTGCACAATAGCTTTTGAATAAGTCATGTCTTTAAAGCCTCCAGGAGATTAAAACAAGCCAGTTCATAGAAGTCTCATTTGTAACTGTGCTATCCTCATGCTGAAACCAGATTCCCGCAGGGCTCCAGCTACAGCCAGTTTATATAAGTGTCCTTACCCCAGCTCCTGCTACCATCCTCTAGCATGTGGTCTGTGTATCCTCGTTAACCTAATGATCACGAGCAGGGAGCATTCCGCTCCTCAGCACTGCAGGAAAACTGGCCTCTGACTCAGTGAAGCCTTTTGTCCATTACAGAAGGGGAGAAAGGAGATTTGGGGAAGGGGTTTTGATGGGAGGCATCTTGAACTTGTTTCTATTCAATCACCTGCTAAAGAAATGTCTGATATCTCCTGCTAGCACCAGCCACGTCCCCTGACCCTTCTTTCCTCCCCAGGTGGTACTACATTGTGGTTGTGCCAGTAGATCAAAGCACCAGCAGCCGCACGGCCAGGTGGCGGACGCCTGATGAGATGGAGTTGGACCAGGTAGGAGTCAGAGAAACCTGCTTTACGTGTGATCTTCTAAGGCTTCCTTTTGTGCTTGGCCCACTCTGCCTGGGCCCTAGGAAAGGTGGCTTCGAGCTCCAGCTTGTGTGCGGTAAGGGGCCCTGCCAGGGGCCAGGCTTGCAGAGAAGCCCCCGGAGCTCACTTTTTCCCTTCTGCCTGTACAGAATCTGATAACAGTCCTAATGCTTAGCACTTCCACAGCCTGCCCAAGGGTTTGATTCCTTCGCTTTCTAGCTTCTTCCCTGGGAGACTCCCTCAGCCCTTTGCAAACATTGAGTCAGACCCCAGCACTAGGCAGGGCAGTAGCATTGTCCCCATTTTACAGGTGGGGAAGCTGAGAAGCCAAGTAATTTACGCAGGGTGTCTCAGAATGTCTGATACAGAGCTAAAACCAGCGCCCAAAACTCTCAACCCCCATCCGGTGCCCTCACCCCCTCCACGTTGCACAGTCAAAGTGCTTTTCATGGTTTAACCAACACAACTCCCTGTCTGTCTGCGGAGCAGGATTTGAATCATGTGCAGTAAATATGGCCCAGGGGCCACACATTGAACGAGGAGAAAACAAAATACTGAACAGCTGCTCATTGCGTCCTGTGTGCTGAATGAGGCAGGGTCCTGTGGACAGCATAGTATGTGATTGTGTAATTAAAAAAACTCTCATAATACACAGGCACCAGGGGGCAGCTGAAAGCTGCCTGGGCAATTTGCTTTCTCGCATTTCCTGCATTCGGGTGCTTGACTTCACAACCTTAACGTTCTTTTCATGTCATTTTTTGTATGGAATATGCATGTAGGTGACAATAGCATGTAGAAACTCCAGTTAGAAATGGGACCCCCTTGTGCTGTGCATGGGGCAAGTCCAGTCCTGTTCTCTGCCCCAGAGAGTTTGTGTCATTTCAGACAAGATGCAGCAAGTGAAGCGAGGGTCACCCCTTGGGTCTGTAGTTCTGTTTTAGGAGGTGTTAGCGTACATGTTAGCTCACAGAGCCGTACGCTCTAGCTACAGCCCAGAGTTAGACACAGGTGGGTATGTCTCATCCACAGTAGGACTTAGAGGTGTGTTACAGGGTAACACAGAGCTAAGCCCTCCGAAGAGGAGGCTAGAGGCAGCGCAGGACAGGGGCTCGTGGTGACAGTAATGTTTGTTCTGAAGCACACAGAGGTTTGGGTTTTTTAAGTAGACACTAGAAGGGGCTTTCACTGATGCCAGCCCCTTGTGCACGAGCCCATCTGCACTGCCGCATTGTGAGCAGGCAGCGAGGTCCTGTGGTGGTGCCAACCGAGCACAGACTAGGAGCTGCCTGTCGTCACCCTAGGCTAAAAGGGACCAAAGGGTGACAATGGGCAGCACATGTGTGTGGTGCAGGTGGAACTGGGATGTGCTGACCGTAATACCCCCGCCCGCTCTCTGTACCGATGTGCAGACCTCACAGTTCTCCTGCCTTTCCTCCCCACGGTTCCCAGGAGATTCGTCTGTAAACGCAAGGCTTCTCCTTTGCCTGGTTCCTTCCGTGAGGTTACAGACGCTGGCCTCCAGGGCTCACTGCAACAGGGGCTCGGCTGCCAGGGGAGAGGGGCTGGGGCGCTTTGACGGCCTCTGTGTAAATACCTGTGTTCCCAGCCCCACGTCACTCTCGGGCCCTGTCTGCTGACAATGCGGCACGTTGGGCTGTGAAATGTATTTCGTGCCTCCTCCTCCTCCATTTGAAATTAGAATTTCTGCTTGGAGCCTGGCATTCATTTTTATTCATTAGAAAAACTTCTTCAGCCACCGGCGAGTCGTTTTCAGCAGCGTAATTGAATGTTGGGGTGTTTGTACCTTTTTCAGGAATTTGTGGCCATCTATGAAATGTGCCATTTTTGCACTGAGCATCCCATGAAATCTGCTGTGGCTCTGTGTGATCTACACGCAGCCCTGCCAGCAGCCCAGCAGCAGGGGAACTAATGGAGCTCAGACAGGGAGAGATGCACAAATGTCTCTTTTCTTGACAGCAGCTGCGACTGCCGTTCACTCCCGGTGTCTGTGGAGACCCAAGCAGCTCTCCATGCCAACAGAGCACCGAACATGGCCGGCTTCCCTTGCAGCCAGCTGGAATCCATTAACCTGGGGTGCTTGGGATCCAAGCAATGCCCCTCCCATGAAATGACAGATTGAGCGTCACAGCGGCCGAGTCCCCAGGCCCAGACCTCTCTCTGTGAGGCCAGCCTAGGTGCGAAGCGCTTGCAGCAGATCCCACGGTGATGGGAGCCCTGACAATGCCTTCAACAGCTGGAGGTTCAGCCACTCCCCCCTTGCTTTGCTGCATGTTAACTGTAACTCAGCCAGGAGCCTTTCCTCCCCTGCCCCTGCCCAGCTTTAGCCCTTGCCCTCAGCCTGTCATCACAGAAATGAGCATGAGGTTGTCAATCCGGCCGTCTGACTTGAGGCGTGGGAGGGGCTGCCGGGGGTCAATGAAATAAGTGGGGAGGAAGGTTCTGAAGCGCCTGTTCCTGCCTGGCCTTGGCCCAATCCACGTGCCGGTCCCCTGCTGTCAGTCAGGGCAGCGCTGGGGAGAGCGATGTAACGACCCACGTTCTTTGTCTTCAGTTACTGGAGGCCATCGGCCAGGGCAGGCGCCAGCGGCGTCAGGCAGACAGGCTGAAGCCCTATATTGCTGCTCTAGTGGACGTGTTGCCAGAGACCTTCACCTTGGGAGACGAGAAGACCTACAAGGGCTTCTACAACAAGCCGCTCTCTGAGGATCTGAGCTATCGCTGCTTTGTGCTGGCGTCGCTGGAGGACGGCGAGACGGTAAGGGCTTCTTGCAGAAGGGGCATCCCGCTCTCCCGCCCGAGGGGCTCAGTGCAGGGAGCTGGCAGCCTGTTCAGTGGAGTTCCCTGCAAAGTGAGGCGAGCCAGGCACAGTAGGTGGTGTCAGGGAGAGGAGGCGTCCATTGGAACTGACTTGATGTATGGCGTTTTCCGAGGGAAAGGGCAGGTATCTTTGACGTGCCAGATGAGAGCTGAGGGCAGCACTGGGAGTCGAGCTCCGCCACTGCGGAACTCCAGACTCCGCTGTGATGGAGGCTGGCTCTGAGCCACGGTTTCTGCTCAGAAAAGTCACTGTGGAGCAGCCCTGTGAATCCAGGCCTGTGCGCTTGCAGGGACCAGGCTCAGAGATAGCCCAGCTGCCTCACCCACCCTTCCTAAACTGCTGCTGTGCTCACCAGACTCTCAGCTGGGCTTCCAGCCTCTAGCTGTGGGGGCTGCGGAGAAACCTCTGAACTGGCATGTGGAGAGGAACCCGCCACCACTGGGTGGGGGGGGAGGGCGGCTCCGTGCACCCTGGTGCGGGGTAGCTCCTGTGCCCTGTAACAATAGGTTAGACATCAGCATTGTCTGAGTACCACCACTCTTTTCTCCAGTCCCCTGGCAGTAACACACCAATCCTGTCTGCCCCAGGACAAGTCGGAGCTCCAGGAACGCTGAGATGCCGCTGGGATCTGCAGAGCAGTTTTGCTCTCTGCTTTGTGACCCTGTCGAGTCTAGAGTCAGCCCTGATGCAGGAGGTGGGGGCCAAGTCCCACACACTCTGGACTCTGCCTGGCTGAACAGGGCTGACTCAGAAGAGACATGGAGGGAGCTTGGAGAGTCACTTTGCTGATCAGAATCTCCCTTGAAAGGGGCGTGTAAGGGAGTAAATTCACCTGTTCCCACAGTAGCAGGGTCTCTGTGGGGCGTGAAAGCATGCAGGTTCCCATCCCTGGTGTGTCTCCTTGCCAAGGGGAAATGGCGCGTACCTGGATGGCTAAGGAAGGCAGCTGGCCCAGCACGCAGGGGTCTAAGGGAGGAAGAGGATGGCTGCCGCGGTGAGCATGAAATAGCTGAGCAAGGCCTGTGCCCTGAGATCCTCCTGTAAATTGCTTGTGGGGGAGGGAGGAGAGAGGGGCAGTGGCAGTGTGTAAATAATGGGAGATAATAAAGATGCTCTGGACCCTCTGCTCAGCTCCCATGCTGGGGCTCACTTCTTCAGCCTCATTTACTTGTAATGGCTCATTAGCGCTGGTCAAACTCTCCATTACTCATCTGGCCATGGTGGGAAGAGTCCCAGCTAGCAATGCAGAGGTCTCAGATCACAGCAGCCAGGCACGCTGGTAGCTTTACTGCCCCCAGGACTCTGCCCTGCTACATGGGGCCCATTCTCACGGAAAGCCCAAGGCAGTGTCCAGTCGCAGGGCTGCTTGTCCCCACACAAATCCTGCATTGCCTGCCGTGTCCCGAGAGTCGGGCCAAGCGTGGCTCATCCCTGGCCGGGCACTGGGAGCGCGGCTCATCGGGGGGGCACCTGCTCCGCCTGGAAACAACATCCTCATGATCCTTCGGCTGGCAGGGTCTCCTTCCTTGGTCAGAGAGACCAAGTGACACTAGTGTCTCAGGCCCCTTTGCAAGCCCAGCAGGGCAAATGCTCTGAAGCGCTGCTGGCTGCCTGCACTGGACCCAGGGAGGAGGCTCCATGTGATAGTAGCGTTAGTCCTGTCTTCAACTGTAGCTAGATGCTTCTGTGGGTCCTGTGTGCCTTCCGCAGAAAATAGCACAGCAATGAGCCCCTCCCTCCCGCTGCCCATTTACCTGCCCTGCCTCTTGTCTGTCAGAGCCGGAGCTGGCTCGTCCCCCTCCCCACCCCCATGTCAGGTCTGGGAGAGTGCTAGGAGGGTGCTGCTTTCTGAGCTGTAGAGCAAAGTGTTGTCTACACGCTGGTGTAGTGGCCACACACAGACATTGGCCAGGAAAGAAGAAGAGACTGAAGCCTGCAGAACCCTATGGGGGGGACGTGCAAGGGCGCATGGCCCGCAGCAGAACCCGCTGCCAGCGCCGCTGCAGGCTGCTGATAAACCGACTAGCTGCACCTGAGGGTCTGACCTGTGTATTGCCAGCAGGGAGTCATAGATACCAGGCCCAGGAGAGAAGATTCCCACCCGCCCCTTCGCACCTGCACCCACGGGAAGTGTGTGTCTGAACTTGACCATAAAGCAGGCAACGTATAGATCCACAGACACCTTTTCTGTGACCCAAATTTCCTGTCTATGGCAAGGCTGGAGAGTTTCTTGTTCCCGAGCACAGGGCAGCAGGTGCTACCTGTGAGCCCCCGGCGCTTGGCTGATACGGCTCCTGCTTTCTCGCTAGGTGGAAGGGATTGCTTTTCGCAGTATTTAACCCTTCTGACCCAGTGAGACTGAGCTGTGAAGCGACGCCACGGCGACATAAGCCTTAGCAACCGTGGCATAACAAGGCTGCAGCTGGGCGTTAGGTCTGTTAATCCTGCCCTACTGCACTCGGTCTGAGAAGCAGCCTCTTCAAGGCTGTAGGTCACTGTGCCACCACCTTGCCTCGTTCTTTGGAAGGACCCTGCTAGCGAGAGACCCCTGCGCGGAGATCTCTGCTAAGGGAGCTGAGACACAAAACATCTCCTCCTTTTGTTCCCTCAAGAGACGTGTCTGGCCTGGCGGGGGTTCTCCAACTACAGCCCCTCCTGGGGAGCTGTGTTTATATCAGCATAATGGGTGTTACAAAGCACTTAGCGCTCGGCAGCGGGCTCGGATTCCAAGCCTGGAATTTGCTCCTAGGGAGCCTAGTGCTCTTAGCTGGGCTGTTCCATTTTGGCACCTAGGGAGCTCGCTGACTGACTGGCTGGCTGGAGAATTGCTCTAAGTTGGATTGTGCCATTTCCCAGGAGGAGGAGGGGGACAAGGTGGACTTCCACGTGTGCTGTGTCCTGGCTTGCTGACATGATGCCCTGGCGCATGGGAAGTCCTGGGTGTGGGAGCCAGGCCCTCCCCGCGCTGGGCAGAGGCAGGGTGCCGTACAATAGGATGGGAGGTGTTCGTTTCCGTCAGCCTAACGGATGTTTGCATTCTCTGCCCCCCGGCTTCTGCAGAAGAGGTACGCAGCCAGCCCCTACTCGGATGAGATTGTGATGGAAGTGTCTTCAGCGAAGCAGCAGGATGAGCCCGAAATGCTGTGGGTGATGGGACCAGTGCTGGCCGTTATATTAATCATCATCATCGTCATTGCTATCCTGCTCTTCAAAAGGTGAGAGCCAGGCCTGTTCCCCACGCAGCATGTCATCACCAAGGGACCTCCCTCCTGCCGTCAGACCCAGCGTTCCCTATCTGGATCAGGGCCTACAGGCATGGTGGAGGGCATCCAAGGCAGCATACAGGGCTGGTTTGTAAAGTAGACAGTAGAGAACCGGCTGGGCCATGAATGTGAATCCCCAGGCACAGAAAGAAGAGGGAAGCAGGAGGTGTCCCAGGGCCCCACGGGGCAGTCGGGGGAAGGGGAAGCTATCTGTCCTTTGGTGGCATGCTAGGAGGAGTCCCACCACTCATGTGTTAGCTTCCTCAGGTGGTTTCCAGGGTGTCTGGTGAAGTTGAAGGTGTGGGAGCCTGACTGGCCCCTCTCAGGTGCCCCTATTAAAGAGCCTGCCTGCTTCGCTCCGCCCCTTGGCAGGCCACGGACACTAAGCTAAACCCAGACAGAAATACTGCTCCTCCTCCTGACACGTCCCACTGGTGCTTTGTGCTCCACGCTGAAGGACCAGCCCTCCAAGCTCCGTAGGTTAGTCCTGATACATGGGCCGTAAGCGCTGTACTGTGACCCTGTATTGTAAGTCTCTGTGATGAGCTGTTGGTTCATTTACATGAGTTTTTATAACCCACTCCACTGTAACCGGGTTGAGTCTATCCGCTCACCTCCTGGATTCTCGATCTCTATGTGTATTTTGTGCTGGGGGAAAGGACCTGGCTTTGTTCTCTGATTAAATGGAGCTCTGTGCTGTGCATGTGCAGTCAATGCCTTTCTGTCTCAGTGATCACCTCCTTTTTTCTGTTTCTGCTCTTCTCTGGATCTAGTAAACAAGAAAGGTAGGAATCCGTTTTCTCTTCCCTCTTTGTTTAAAGTTTAGAATCTACTTCCCCATTTAAGAACCTGCAGCCTGGTGTGTCCCTCCCTCCGTACGTGCAGGCGTGGCGTAAGCCAAGCGTTGAAGGCAGTGGCCACATCCTACCCCTCAGCCTTTAGCGATTCACGTGGCCGACAATCACAGGTCACAGGATGTGTGCCAAAGTGTTTCGCAAATGGGTTACAAATCTAGAAATGTGATTCTAAGTGGTTATAGGGGTTTCTTTGCACCTCCAGTCCTTCAACTGAGAACTTAGATGCCATTCGTCTGTAACATGGATCGTTGTCTCCTGCAGCTGGTAAAGTTTACCCTAACCTTGCCACAGGTGCGATGCCAGCCTGAGGCCGTTGCATTGACAAGGGACTGTGCTGCTTGGGAAAGTGTCATCTTTGCTTGGGCTCCATAGTTCAAATCCTGCCTTTATGCATCAGCCCACACCCAGGTGGCCCTGTGTGGTAATTCACCCATCTCCAGGAAGGTTTCTTTTAAGGAAGTTGACAGACACAAGCGGTTTCTGAGCCACCACAAGGAATGTTTTGTGGAAGCCCAGGGCAGATATTCCCTCATCTGGGTTTCCCTGTCTCTGTCTGTTTGTAGGTCCCTTTGGGTGCTGGGCCCAGCTTGGCTTAGTTTTGTTTTATCTGTGGCTCCCCAGACCCCATTGTGAGATGGACTCTTCAGAAATGAAATAACTCTGTTTCATGGTGCTCTTCACTTGGCAGCACCCGACACCCAGTGCCTCCCAGCTCTCCTTTGGGTGCTGAGTCCGGCTGCTTTCTCCTAAGGCTTCGCTCTCTAGCGTCTTTTCTGAGGGGTTTTCTCCCTGGTGTTCTAAATCTCAAATGTAAACGGATTGAATCCAGCTATTGGTACATTGCATGAAAGTCTGGACAGCCTGGATTTGTTAGTTTCGTGGAAGCCCTATGTGGGCTTTTGAAAGGGACTAATATCAAACACCTTTTTGCCTCCTTCCCCACAGAGTCCCAAGTCACATTGCCCAAGGACTTGGGGACCAAAGCACAATAGCGTATGCCGTGTCTCACCATGGCGTCTGCGAGCAGGAGAGATGGTGCTGTTGTGTGCATTTGTCCCTCTCCTTCCACTGATGCTATAAAGTCCAGGAGCTCTCTTGTCTGGCTCTCAGAGAGTCAGAGGACTTGGTAAATGCTTGGATGACTCCACATGGTGTGAGGATCACATGCTGCTCCTCCTTTGCTGATCACCCCAATGTCTTGTAGTCCCAATGTCCAAATGTTTTGGCTGCAAACTGAACTTCAGTCATAGTTTAGGTGCCCCCGAGTGAATGAAAGTTCTGCTGCATAGAATCAGTAAATAATGTGTTGCTGCTCCCCACACCAGGCACTAATGCAGAAACCCGAGTGCACAGCTCTGTAGCAGTGTGCAAGTAGTAACACCCTGTGCTGGAACAGAACCTTCCCTAGTCATGTATGTGAGACTCTGGTCACGCACCAGTCTGAAATGCAGCTACTTCTGGGCAGAACTTGGCAGCTGTTAACAGTGCCCAGCAACAGATTAGAAAGGGGAGGAAAGCTGGTGAATTTAGATGGGAGGACACACTAAAAGTGACCTGGGAGATGGATGACAACATGCCCATCTCCTACAGAAAGCTATGGGGTCTTCGATATTCACCAGTGAGGCAACCCCTCTGGGTTTATGTTTTGTCCAAAAGGCAAAGCCTCCAGTATCACAGCAGCACCCTCTAGTTCTGCACTGAGGCATTTGGGTCAGCATTGACCCAGAGAAATGTCCCTGCTCCACGCAGCACAGTGCCCCCATCACCACACAGGGGCATTCCCCCAAGAGGAAGAGTGGTGCCATCTGAAACATCCACAGCGCTTCTTGCAGTGCCAAGTTTGCCTTAAAGGTCTCCCATCCAATTACCAATCAGGTCTGTCCCTCCTTGGCTAGTGAATTACACCAAGATCAGCGCCCGAGGTGGTGACATAAATACAGCATTAAGAGACAACAGTGTGTTTTATTGTCCCGTTAATACAAGCCTTGGGTGCCTTCAGCCATTCAAGACCTGTTTTAATGGCCCAATAAAACACACCCTGAAGAGTCTTTACACCATTAGGCTATGGTTCTCAACATTTCATTTCTTTTACTACTTGGTGGGAAAATTGACTCTATCCTTCCGCTACAGGAAATAGTTCCGAGGGAGAGTAAGAGGTAATGGGGCTTTGCTTCTGATAAATATATTGTACAGAATATGGCTTCCCACACACTTGCTGGCTAAGGCCCTGTCGTCCTGCAGTGGGAAGTCAGAGTGCTCATCCACGCACTATAGGTGGAGAACCTTAGGCCAGCAACATGGTCCCACAGAGAGGTGGTGACACAGCTGGGTCTCAAATGCAGGAGTCCTGACTCCTCCTGGCTATCTGCTCTGAGCACTTCCAGCAACCAGCATGGCCCCCGGCTGCAGCCCAGGTCAGGCAGGGAGGGCTCTTATGGGGTTTTGCTTTCACTTGTGACAGTAACTGTGGGGACTGATTTAGCTGCTCAGAGGGGAGTGCAGTAGCTGAGCTCACAGGCAGAGGCACCCATCAATATGTTCAGCCCCCTGTGTCTGCCCTGGTGGCCAGGCAGCTGCCTGAGCGCCAGCTGTGTGCATGGTCATCATGCTGGTCTGTGGGACATGCGCTTCCTCACTGGGCCCCTCATTTGTGTGTTTTCCTTCCCTAGGAAAAGAGCCAACTCCCCCTCGTCCAAGGACGAACACTCCATTGGCCTCAAGGACTCCCTGCTGGCTCACTCCTCTGACCCTGTCGAGATGAGGCGCCTCAATTACCAGACCCCAGGTAGGATGCTGTTTGCGGTGCCTGCCCTCTGGGATGTTCCGGAGCTCCCTCCCGCCCCCGGCAGACACTAGGCTGAGGGGATTTCTCTCCCGTCACTCTCTGAAACGTTCTGCCCCTTCCCAGCCATAGCGATAATGCCAGTGGTCTTTGTGCAGAGTCCCCACGTCTCTGCTCTGTGAGCTGACATGCTGCTCCCTGGCTGTGTCCCCACAGGCCTGCAGGAGGCAGAAGCCTGGTGTGCATCAGGCCCTCCCGCTCCCTGCTGGTAAGCAAGGCTTGTACCCTGCAGGATATGGCTGATCAGGAGGAAGTGCTGAGGCTCTGGCAGGGAGACTTCAGGGCTCAGGGAAGCTCTGAGGATTTTCCATTCTGACCTGCCCCAGAGCACTGACCATGTCTGAGGAGTCTCAGCCTTGCTAACAAGCAAAACGAGGGAGACACTGTGCTGTCAAACAGCAGCTGTGTCTGGGCAGGGTGGGCCTTTCCCACACTGAGATCTGAGAAATGGCTCAAGAGGTTACTCCTGCTCTGCTCGTGTGGGGAAGAGAGGGGAGCTGTGAGCATAGCTGCTCCCCAGCACAGAGAGGGATGCTGCTGGAGGCAGTGATTTCTGCATGCAGTCTATTGCTGCGGAGCATTGCCAGTCTGTGGTGCCTGGAGTCCGTAGACAGTGTATCAGCCACTGGAAGCAGCTGTACTTTCCAGAGCAGAGATGTCGCATGCTGCTGCTTTGTAACCCATGTGTCTCTGACGGCTCTGAAAGCACCGGGCCTGTCATTAGCATGATCAGAGACCAGCAGGCCCAAGCTAATTGAGCTGCATCGTGGATGCAGCAGAAGGGCAGTGGGGCTCTCCGCGGTGGGGGCAGTTAGCGATAAATGAAGGCACGCCCCGGTCCCTGCTGCCTCCCAGCCTTCCTAGGACATAACCTACTTTTCCTTTCTTCCTGCTGCTCCTCCGGCTAAAAGCTTTTGTCTAATGGGAAGCTTTTGAAGGGAGTGTTTCCTGATGGAAACCTGCTGGGTCTGGGCAGGGAGGGGGAGCGAGAGCTGGCTGTTGGAGCCAGCACCACTTCCCAGCTCTCCCTTTCCCCTTCTGAGGAATCAGCGCGGATTGTTCAGCACAGCGCTGTCCTGGGAGCGGCGTGAGAGGGGAGGTTGGACAGGGCCAGGATTAGGGGGCTGCTAGGCAGTACTCGTGCCAGGCTCGTGTTCCAGATTGGATAGGAAGGATGTGGTGACAGCTCTGCCATAAAGAGTGGGCTGTGGGTCTTCTCAGGGTATGAAATAAGGCAGATATTATGCAGCGGCTTTGGAGAAGATTGCTTGCTGCTGTCTTGGGAGAGGGAGGAGCAGAGAGCTCTCAGCCAGGGTTTTGCCAGCGCACAGCTTGTAGGGCTGAGACTGGGGCTGGGGACAGGTGAGTTGCAGAAGCAGGGCCCTAGGGTAACAGTACCTGGGGGTTTGCTCAGGCTGCTTGTGTGCTAGGCACGTGCTTTCCAGACCAGCTTTCCATGCCCCAGCGAGAAGCAGCCGTGGCTGCTTGCAATTATTTGAGCACTGGGGGCTGGTTGGGATTTTGAGTAGGTTCCTGTCCCTGCAGGGGCCCTGGATGCGTTCATAGGCCCTACCCTTGCGTACTCCAGAGCATGTCAGATGTGCTTCTGTCACATGCTGCACAACGGGGCAAGACCCTACCCAGACCTGCACAAGAACCACATTGGGTGGGCAGGGGGGTGCAGGCCACCCCCTGCCCCCATCCTCCAGGCATCAGGACAAACAGGGAGCAGGCATAAGGGAAGGAAAGCCCAGTTCCCCAGAGATGGCTCCATTCCCTTGGCCGCTGAGCCCATTTCTCCTGCCATCTGGTGCTTCCCTCCCAAGCAAAGTCACTTCCTGTCCCTCCAGTGCTTCTGCTGAGTCTCATGGCTAGAAATGAGGAGAGTGAGCTGGTGAATGAAGAGGCATTGACGGCCTCTGAGCCCGGGGGCCCAAATGGCACCTGTACTGTCCCCCCTCCGAGATGCATCCCCAGCACTGTACAGGCACAATGCGAACAAGACATGTTGGAATCTGACCTGCTGGGGCTGGTGGCTGATAGTTTCTGCTGGAGACAACAGAGGCAGGGAAAACCTTGTTTAATGCATAATTAATCCGCTTGCCATTATTAAATATTAAGCCTTATCGCTTTAATGGTTCCTGCTCCAGGCCCAGGTTAGTTCACGAATTGTCAGCCTCTTGGTACTAATGTGCTGTTTTGCCAGGCGGTGTCTCTGCTAAGTGATAGAGGCGTTGTGGTGAGCCCAGTTGTGGCTAGCTGGAATTCCAAAGGCAGCTAGGTTGGGCAGTGCCATGTTCTCTGTCCACCAGGAAGAATGTGATTCCATCCCCCTCCCCAGTGCATGTCCGCTCCTTAACCTCACACCTGCCTCCCCCGGAGGCATGGGCAGTGGTAGGGTTTGCAGGCAGATGACAGAGGGTCAGGGTGGGATGTGTATTCATTTCAAATGCTCGGAGCAGCACTTCCCTTTGTACCCCAGCTGCAGTAAAGTGCGCTCGTTGGGGTTAAAAACATACTCTTCATCGTCCGCTCCCCAGCCAGGCAGCACGCCCATGCGGCTCTGCTTAGTGTGGGAGGGAGCTTCCAGCTTGTCCTTGCTTTTCTACAACAAACTCTGCTCTTTCCTTTGCATCCTCATTTCTCTGCCTTTCCCTCTCTGAACCTCTGCGATGATTGTCTGAAGGCTAATGGGATTTCTGTTCTTGCCCCGTTTTTTTTTCTTTGCAGGTTCCAGTGTCCCCAGTTGCCCGAATATCTCAAGTTAGTTTTCACTCCTCCTGTATTTATCTTGACACTTTGCTTTTCTTTCTCTTCCCCTTTCTCTCTTGTCTCTGTAATTTTTGTTACGATGTCATTGAAGGTCACCCTCACTCTCAGCAGATTAGAGTGGCAGTAATTTCATTTTTGAACATGATTAATGGGCCAAGACCTCCCACACAGGCCAGGTTCTGGTACTATTTGCATCACGCTCCAGCAGTTCAGCACAGCACAAAAGCAGTCTGGGGGCTGCAAGGCGTTTGGCCTTGAGGAGCTCACTAAAATCATCCCAGCTGATTAGCAAACAACTGTTTCTCTTCAGAGCTGCATTCCAGTCCCAACTCACGTAGCCCAGTCTGCTGTGTTGCTTGGCAGATAGCGGGGCACAGCTGGGCATGGGGCGCTCTGCAGCTGTGAAATCCCATCTCAGGTGTGGGCAGGACAACAGACATTTTCTTCGAGAGGGCCAATTAATCCCCTAAAAGGACAAATTGAAGGGTTTTCCATGGCCCGGGGTTGAACACACTTTCCTTTCGCCTTGGATGGACCAGCTTCCAGTGTGGCTCTGGCCACTGGTGAAATACAGCAGAGGGGACAGGGTGTCTGCGTGCAGAGGGACACTTGTCAGGGCTTGTCTACACGTGGAGTTATTCCGGAATGTCTGGTCCACTTTAAATCCACACCCTACATTAATCCAGAATAACTTTGGTGCATACACAGCCATCAGCCTTCAAATCACCATGCAGTTGGCCAGACCGCAGGGCCTGGGTGAGAACCAAGCCCAGAGCAGTGTGGGAGTGGAGGTGCATGAGTAGCTGGTGTCTCTGTTTCTCATGAATCTCAGACTGAGTCCACCCCCAAATAACCGTAAAGGTCTGTCCTCGCTGCTGGGGAGCACACAGGTACAGGAGAGAGACCTGGGAATGGCACACCCTGGCCAGTGCTAAGGGCTTTGCAGCTTGCAGGGGATTAGTGGGGATCTCTGGCCTCCCCCACGAAGCGCCTGCCGGAGCGTTCCCAGCACTCCTCTGCCTGCTACAGAGGCCTCCCTGGAAAAGCGTGTTGAAGTCATGGAGCTGTGCAGAGCAGAGCCCTCCAGACCCCTCCCCCTGGCATCTGTGGGTGCTGTTCTGGAACCACTGTGCTGGGGAAGGTGTTGCACCCCTCCCCCAGGGCTGCTCTTGGAGCTCAAGTGCTCCCAGCCTGATGCAGCATGGCCCTGACCAGGGATCCCACATGGCACGGAGCAGCTGCACCTGTGAGGTGAGCTTGGTCCCTTGGCTCTGCTGTGCTGAGGCAGGGACTGCACTAGATTTACACACAGCACACACCGCAGTACCTTCCAGCCGGTGCCCTCTCCCTGCCAGCTCTCTATGCCCATTCGTTGCAAAGGCTACTCCCTGGTGCCCTGGCTCAGCGTGTGAACAGTACTGATCTGTACCTTCTGCCTCAGTGTGGAGACTGACAGCAAGTCACTGATGAGACAACCCTAATGCCAGGTCGGTTGTCTGGCAGTGCTCTCTGCCATGGCACGGGTGGTGCTCGCGGCACTTGGCAGAGGGAGGCAGCACGTGTGGGGTGGACTCAGAGCAGTGTGCAAGTCCCTTTATATGATGGCGACGGGCCCTCATGGCTGGGAAAGTGGCTGCATTGAAATGTGCAGCGACGCTTGCACCTGTCACCTGATGGCTTGTCACTGCTGTATGAGATGCTCCTGCTGGACCGCCACAGCAGCCTGTCACTGCCAGCCAGGGCACCCAGAGGCTGCCGAGCTGTCAGAAGGCTCCTGGCTGGGCTCCAGCCTGCCTCCCTGCGTGCATATCAGCAGCATCGCCCATTAATCATCATTAACCACGTGCAGGTTCTGGGGGACCCACGGAGCAGCCTGCGGTGTCCCAAGCCCCAAGAACTTGGATGAGCTGTTTTACAGCCACGTTCCTACCAGTTCGTCAGTTCAGGATCAGGGCAAAGGGTCCTTCGGGGCCTGGGGTGTAAACACCAAGTGCTATAATGAGGCTCTCTCCTCTGCCCTCTGTCCTGTCCCCGTGTGATACAGCCCATTCCTCCTGGGGCTCTGCTGCCAGACGTGTGCTCCACTGCCCTGCGCTCATCACCAGGGACAGGCGCTAGCCAGCCAGACCTCCCAGCAGGGCCATGTGCCATCAGCGCTCAAACACACTGGCCATGGGTACTTGAGAGATGCAGGCCAGCTCCCGCCAGCCTGCCCGCACAGTGGTGGAGGCAGTCAGGCAAGTGGGTGCGAGGCCTGCGGTACACACAGTGCTCTCACTCACAGCGGCTGGTTTGAGACGCCAGGGGGCGGGCCGGCAGCCGGGAATCGGGCTGGCCTGCTCGGTGGGTAAATAGCATCTGGTGTGCATGCCCCTTCGGCTGCCGCGAAGACTAGCCATGGCAGGGGCTCAGTAGCCCCTCTGAGGACCCTGTAATCGTTAGGGGTAAGTCATGAGACCGCCCCTCCCGCGGGGAAAGCTAGCACTCTTGAGAATCAGTGTGTTCAACCTCAGCCGAACGGGAGCCCCGGCAGAGCATTACCCCCCTCCTCGGCCTGTGAACGGAGTGGGGCTTCCCCTCTGCACGGCCCCCAGGCCCTGGGCTCACAGCCTGCGGTGCTGTCATGTCTGAGCATGCTCACCTGGCCATGCCCATCCTGCCCATCCCGTCTGTTCTGTCGCCCGCACAGCATGCCGTGTGCCATCCACCCTGCCCAGCGCGTCCCATCCTCACTGTCCACATGCCGGCCGCGCACACCTCTGGGCCTGGGTGCAGAGCAGTAACTCTCCCCTCCCCCTCTCTTCGGCCTGCCAGGTATGCGAGACCACCCGCCAATCCCGGTGACGGATCTCGCTGACAACATTGACAGGCTGAAGGCCAACGACGGGCTGAGGTTCTCCCAGGAGTATGAGGTGAGCTGCAGAGAGGGAGACAGGTGTGCGTGGTGTTCCCCAGAGCCAGGCCCCGCAGGGAGGGGCTGGGCCATGGCAGCATCCCCCAGAGGAGGCAGCGTTGAGCTGCTCCCTTGGATGACAGAGCTGTACGGATGGGGCCCTCCCCTGGGGCGTGTCCTTGGGCAGCAGAGCTCTTGCTGGCCCTGGTGGTGCCAGGAGCCTAGTCCGGCTCAGCCCGGTTACAGACGCAGGGAGCGCGAGAGCAGAGGGGTTCCTGGGTCTCAGCGCCACGCCCCTCGCTGCGCTTGTTCTGTTTGACCCAGGCCTAACACGGGCACTCGGGCTGCAAGCTGCGCCCTGCAGCTCTGCCGAGGCTCCTCAGCCCAAACCCCCAGCCCCCTCTGCTCCTCCGGCTCCTTTCATGGTCACAGCTTCCCTGTGCACCTCCCGTTGGGCTACCCCCTTTCCAGGCTAGCCCCTCAGGCCTCAGCTCCAGCCCCCAGCTGCTTTCCTCGTCACACGGCGTAGCTGTCCTGAAGCACCCAGGCCTGGTCTGCAGCACCCTGGTGTCCCACATCTGTCCTGTGACACTAAACGCTCTGCTCTGCTGATACCCCTCGGTCCTGCCCTGCCTCTCCCTTGCCCCCCCCTCCCCCGGCACCTCCCCTGCTCTGCTGATACCCCTCAGTCCCACCCTGCCTCTCCACGCACACACACACACCCCACTCCCCTGGAGTGGAGCCATTCGCAAGGCTGGCTGATCAGTTTGAAAACTTGTCATGGGGGGAGAAGTTCCCATGCAGCCATTAGAGCCACAGTGGCAGTCAGAATGTTTTCCTCAGCTTGCACACTCCCTGGGGGAGCTGCTGACACCCCTTGGTCCCACCCTGTCTCTCCATGGCCCCCCCCCCACCCCGCTCTGCTGATACCCCTCGGTCCTGCCCTGTCTCTCCATGGCCCCCCCCTACTCCCGCTCTGCTGATACCCCTCGGTCCCACCCTGCCTCTCCCTGGGCCCACCCCTCAGTCCCACCCTGTCTCTCCATGCACACACACACCCCCAGCTTTGCTGATACCCCTCGGTCCTGCCCTCTCTCTCCCAGGGCCCCCGCTACTCCCGCTCTACTGACACCCCTCAGTCCCACCCTGCCTCTCCATGCACACACATACTCCTAATTCCCCCGGACTGGAGCCATTCGCCAGGCTGGCTGATCAGTTTGAAAACTTGTCGTGGGGGGAGAAGTTCCCATGCAGCCATTAGAGCCACAGTGGCCGTTGGAATGTTTTCCTCGGCTTGCACACATCCCTGGGGGAGCTGCTTTAGCTGCGTGAGGTGTAACTCGTAAATCCCCCTCCCCCCGAAGTATTAAAGAGTGGCTAGCTTGGGAAGGATCCTGTGCACGTGTTATTGCGGCTGTTCAAAATGTTATCTGCCTCTGCCTGTGGCCTCCCATTGCGGGAACCTATCTCCACTGATTTATGAGATGGGATCAGGACACTTCCCCACAAGGTAAGATTATACATGCTGGAAAGGAAACAAGCAAGGTGAGGGACAAGTTGCAGCCAGCTGGAGAGGTGCCGTGTGATGGAAGAGACTGGGCATATCGACCAAGTAGCTGCCACACCATGCACAGCTCTCCTGAGCCAGGGAGATGCCGTGTCACCATTAATGCCGCTAGCTTGCAGCGCAGTGTGTGTGCCCTGAAATGCCATTACTCCCATTTTGTGTGTCTGTGTGCCGTGAGCACAGGCAACCCTGTGCACGTTCCTACCTGCCTGCCTCATTCTTTTGTCTGAGTCCAACTGAAATTTAAAGCAAAACTCTCAGATCTGCTGTAATCTGATTCTATCTTTTCTGTATCCCATGAAAGGCCTGTGAGTGCTTGGATGCAGTGTCCAGCGCTCTGGGTATCTGCCTGTGGGATTTGTCTCTGCCATTCAGAGCCTGCCACACAATAGTGAGCTCTTGAACTGGTTCAGAAAATTAGCGTTAAGTAAATTCCCTTAACCATTTTCCTGTGCTGCTTTCTTCTCATTCTCCCTTTTTAGAATATCATGGCTGGTTGAGAGTACCAAATCAGTTGTACTTTCCATGCTGAAGCAGCTATTAAAGAGCTGATTGTTGCATGTAATTCCTTCCCGTGGATTCTGACGCATTTGACTCCAGATTTGGGTGGAATGACTGAACGCAGCACGCTCATAAGGCATCGGTATTAGGGTGGTCTGGAGTAGGTGTGCACCAGGTGCCCAGGGTCACTAGTGCAAATGGGGTTGTCACACACTCCCAGGTCAGGATCTAGGAGTGGAATTACCCAGGGAGCCTGGTGCTCCAGGCTGGATGTCCTGGGGCATTCGGAAGGGAACCATGCTCCGGGGATGTGGAAATAGCACAGGGAGAGCTGAGGGCAGCGTGCGGCAGCCTGGGTTAGCCTGTGAATGAGGCAGCAACTGCTGCTCCCTGAGAGAACTCTGCACGCTCAGGAAGCACTGGTCTCCAGTGCCCACTGCCCCGACTTCTGCAGTGAGAGAGCAGACGCCAGCACTTAATCCCTGTGCCTGGGACTGGCTGCAGGCCTGGCCTGAGGAGCAGTGCAGCGGGGCGAAGATCACCCCAGAGGACTTAGTTTTAGGAAGAGCCATAGATTGTTTTCCCATAGAAAGCCAACAGCCCGGAGTGTGTGTGTGTGGAGCGCATTCCAGGCGCGGCAGGCAGCCCAGACTCAGGGCAGATCTTTAACAGCCCGGAGTGAGCTGGGCTCGAGAGTGCAGTAACCTGGGCGCCTGGGCATGGAGCTCTAGGACAGAGCCGGGAACCCCAGCTCCTGCCTGTGGGCCGACGGCACTCGGGCACGGGAGCTCCCTGGGGCTGCAGCCAGCTCTGAGCTGGAAGGGTCCACGCTGGAACGGAGCAGGGAGCAGGCAGGGTTAATGGACGGGTGGAGCCCTGGGGCCACCAGGCATGGGGCAAGCCCCAGCTCGGGGTCTGACAGCAGCTCTCCCCAGTGAGAGTCCATGATTTACAGCCCGGGATTAATGGAATTAACTAAGGAGAAGGGCGGCTCAGCCGTTAATTATTTATCTCGCTCTTGATGGGTTTATGCTCAGGCTGTGTTAGAGCTCCCCCTGTTGGACTCCTGTCTGCACTGCAGCCACGAAGTGCCCGTCAGTGTGTTCCTCAGGGCAGGCTGCAGCCCCGCTGGGTCGTGTGGTTCCTGCCCCGGCGCTGGGGGGCGCATCTGCTCAGACACCGGGGAGCTGGCATCGCTGCCCCCCTTGCTGACGGGCAGGAGGCCTGCCCAGACGGGCCTTTTGTTCTCCCCATTTCTGGCCTGGGTCACACGGAGATCTTAAGATGGCCAGGGGGCTGGAACCGCAGCTGCACTATGGTGACAGGAGGGGGGGCAGAGGCCGCCTTCCCCTTTCTCTGTTTTAGAGAACAGCCCTAGTCAGGTCCCGCCCCACCTCCCCTAGCCTGGGAGCCCAGCGCTTGCCCCGTCCCGCCACCCCAGCCTGGGAGCCCGGCACTTGCCTGGTCCCGCGCCCCCAGCCTGGGAGCCCGGCGCTTGCCCAGTCCTGCCCTACCCCCCCCCAGCCTGGGAGCCCAGTCCCACCCCTCTAGCCTGGGAGCCCGGCGCTCACCCAGTCCCGCGCCCCCAGCCTGGGAGCCCAGAGCTTGCCTGGTCCGGTCCCGCCCCCCCAGCCTGGGAGCCCGGTCCCGCCCCTCTAGCCTGGGAGCCTGGCGCTCGCCCGGTCCCGCCCTGCCCCCCTAGCCTGGGAACCCGAGGCTCGCCCGAACCCAGCGTGCCCTCCCCCAGCCTGGATGCCTGGTCTCGCCCTGCCCCCCTAGCCTGGGAGCCCGGCGCTCGCCCGGTCCCGCCCTGCCCCCCTAGCCTGGGAGCCCGAGGCTCGCCCAAACCCAGCCTGCCCTCCCCCAGCCTGGACACCTGGTCTCGCCCTGCCCCCCCAGCCTGGGAGCCCGGCGCTCGCCCGGTCCCACCCCCCCAGCCTGGGAGCCCGGCGCTCGCCTGGTCCCACCCCCCCAGCCTGGGAGCCCAGCACTTGCCTGATCCCGACCCTCTAGCCTGGGAGCTTGGCGCTCACCCAGTCCCGCCCCGCCCCCCCAGCCTGGGAGCCCGGCACTCGCCCAGTCCTGCCCCCCTAGTCTGGGAGCCCGGCTCTCACCCGATCCCATCCCCCTTGCCTGGGAGTCTGGTGCTTGCCTGGTCCCGCTCTGCCCCACCAGCATGGGAGCCCGGCGCTCGCCCGGTCCCACCCCACTAGCCTGGAAGCCCGGTGCCGCCCTCCGCAGCCTGGGAGCCCAGCGCTCACCTGGTCCCGCCCCGCCCCCCCCAGCCTGGGAGCCCGGCTCTCGCCCTGTCCTGCCCCGCCCTGCCCCCCCAGCCTGGGAGTCCGGTGCTTGCGTGGTCCTGCTGTCCATATGACTTGGCCTGCACTGGAGAGCCGGGGCTGAGGAGCAGGAGAGCTGCAGCTCAGAAATATGGCAGGAGGGCCAGTTACTGAGTGGAAACGCCCTTTGGAAAGTGAGTGGTCTCCCTGGCCTGGTGCAGGGGAGCAGCGGTTTTCTGCTGTGGGAGTTCCCCGATGTGCTGCCCTTAGGGCTGTTTAGGGCATTTCCATAGCCCATGCTGGCAAGAGGCTTCTCGAGGGCAGGGGTTGTGTTAGGTACCCAGGGCTGTGGAGGGACTCACTGGGGATGCTCTTGAGTCTCCACGGCCAGCCAGCTCCAAGCTGGTAGGTTGGCTCCACTAGTATGTTCAGGCAGCTCCATCTCTAGGGCCTCTACTCAACCGCCCCCACTCCTGGAAGTGCGACTGCCCAGGCAAGACACGCGCAGGTTCCCCAGAGATGCTGGCCCTCTGCTCGTGGGAGGGACGGCGAGTGCTGCCGGGGGGAGGCACTGGAGTCATAGCAGCCATGGCCACGTCGAAAGGGGAGGGGTCTGGACATGTTCTTCCCAGATGAGCTCTAGGAGGTGGGGGGAGGGATTAGCATCTCATGCACCCCGAAGTAAACCTCTTTCAGATGCCGATTCCAGCTGAGCAGCCAGCTCCTCTCGCATTCATCTACCTTGAGAAGGGGCCGGGCCCCGCCCCAGGTCCCTCAGCAGACCAGTAGCAGAGCTGGGACCAGGCCTCAGGAATCCTGGCTCTCAGGCCAGTGCCATAAGCACAGGCCAGCCCTGCTTTCCCAGGCTCAGATGTTAAAGCAATAGCCAGCTGCTGAGACAGGGGCTCAGCTTTTAGCTGCCACTGGAAATAGCCTGTGTAATGTTATGAGATGGCTGTGTCGCGGGTGGGAGTGCCTGGAGAAGTGCTGAGGCCTGGGAGCTGGGTAACTGGGACCCCGACCCCCTGGCTCCTTCTCATTCCCACCTTAACCCACTGTTCTGGGAACCGCGGGAGTCCTGTCCCTGACCCCCCGGCTCCTTCTCCTTCCCACCTTAACTCAGTGCCCTGGGAACCGCGGGAGTCCTGTCCCCGACCCCCCGGCTCCTTCTCGTTCCCACCTTAACCCGCTGCCCTGGGAACCGCGGGAGTCCTGTCCCCGACCCCCCGGCTCCTTCTCGTTCCCACCTTAACCCGCTGCCCTGGGAACCACAGGAGTCCTGTCCCCGACCCCCCGGCTCCTTCTCGTTCCCACCTTAACCCGCTGCCCTGGGAACCACAGGAGTCCTGTCCCTGACCCCCCGGCTCCTTCTCGTTCCCACCTTAACCCGCTGCCCTGGGAACCACAGGAGTCCTGTCCCTGACCCCCCGGCTCCTTCTCGTTCCCACCTTAACCCGCTGCCCTGGGAACCGCGGGAGTCCTGTCCCTGACCCCCCGGCTCCTTCTCGTTCCCACCTTAACCCGCTGCCTTGGGAACCGCAGGAGTCCTGTCCCTGACCCCCCGGCTCCTTCTCATTCCAACCTTAACCCACTGCTCTGGGAACTGCGGGAGTCCTGCCCCCGACCCCCGAGGCACCAAGAGCTGGCAGGAGAAGCAGGGTCGGGGAGACCTTCAGCAGTACGGGCTCTGCACCCTGGTCCCTTCTCCTGGAACAGGCAGCCTGCAGGGCACTGCAGGGTCCCTCTGGCTGCCTGACTGCACCTGGGCCCCAGGCCTCACTCAGCATCACTTCTCTGGCAGTATGGTAGGTAGTGGGCTGTGATTCTTGGGTCCCAGAGCGGTGCAGGGTAAACCTTGTCCTGTGTTTAATTTGCTTGTACTAATGTGAGCTGCTGGCAGGTATTCGGCACGGGCATTCCAGGAATGTGACTAATAAGATGAAAGCTTTGCCAGCGATTGATTCAGGAGCATGTTATCTCCCCATTTAAGATGTCATGTAGATTGATGGCAGTCAATGGCTACACTAATCTGGCTGTGCTGGCGGTGGGGCTGGGCAGGCCCAGCAGATCCCCTGGGGCCAGTTTCTAACAAAGCGGGTTCCCAAGTGGCTTCTCTGGGACGAGCCTGCGAGGCTTAAAGAGCTGGCAGGTGACTCTGCTGGTTCTTCTGTATGCGCCCAGGTGCCACGCAGCACCCAGGTTCTCGTCAGAGCAGCTCTGCTTTCCCCCGATTTTGTATGTGGCTGCGGATGAGCAGAGAGGACTTTGTAGTCATCTGCTAAGGAGCTTTGTGATTCCTGCTCCTACAGTTCTCAGGGGAATGGGCTCTGCTCATCAGCTGCTGCATGAGCAAAGGAGACAGACAGCAACTGATCCCCCTGGCTTTCCAGTTCCCCCGACTTAAGAAAACTTGGGTTCCTGGTGCTTTAGCCATGATTGTAAAGTGCTTTTGAATCTGCTGAGGCACACGAATTCCCCACTGGAGCTTCTCCTGCCTGGAGCAGCCTCTGTGTCTGCACATTATCTTTGCAGGCTCCCGTGCTCCTTCCCACGTGCTGTAATAACCCGTATGCTCCTAACGAGGCGCTTGTCTGATGTACTGCTTCTTGCTTCAGGCTGGGAGTGACTTGAGGCTCATTTACTGGGGAGTTTACAAACCTGGGACAGTTTCAAGCTTTTCCTGGAGTCGTTAAAGCTTTGGACCCTCCCATCGCTTGACACCACTTGGCTTTTCCTCATGAAGCAGAGGGAAGAGAAGCGTTGTGGGGTTTGTAACAGAGCTAGGAGGGAATGAAGCCACACACTGGGCCTGTACGGCCCCTCCCAGGTGGGGCTGGCCAGCTGCAGAGGTCTGCATAATGGGCTTCAGCTGCATTCCAAGCAGCCCATCAGCCCCACATTTATTTACTCATTTGCTTGCCTTCCAGGGGGGCCAGGTGCACATTAATTCATCACCAGAGCTCAAATTAAATCATTTTACT
Source organism: Chelonoidis abingdonii (assembly GCF_003597395.2). NCBI lineage: Eukaryota > Metazoa > Chordata > Testudines > Testudinidae > Chelonoidis > Chelonoidis abingdonii. Next base: position 1,499,560 of record NC_133775.1, read on the forward strand.
TCTAAATGAGTCACTCATTTGCAGGAGTATTTACTTAGAGCCTCTTCGCACCCAGGTGCTCCATTGCTCCTGTCGGGCTGCTGGTGATTAGACCGCTTTTGCACATCCTCACTGCATAGCAAAACAATTACCCTAATGGCAGTGCCTCAGAGCTGCTCTTCACAACAGGGGTGCTTTGCAGCCAAGCCCACCTGGAGAAATGATCCTTCCCCTCTGCATTCAGACTTGGCCTGCAAACTGCTCCCGTCCCACCATGGAGCCGGGCAGCCCTGGATCATCTTCCTTCCTAAGAGCGCAGCTCCAGCAGGAGCCTGTCACCCCCAGCCCCTGCTGTGGGGTGCATGCTTGCCCGGGGCTGGGAGGGGCAAAGGTGTGTGATCCCCAATCTGACCTGTAGACACAGGCCATTAAATGTCACCTAGTGACCCTCACCCCGCCCTGCTCTCTTCCGCCCGGCCTCCTCACCCCACCCTGCTATGGCCCCACCATGCCTCAGAACAGCACCCCCACCAGCCCCACTCCAGTGGGACACATGGCCACCAGGCCCTGCTGCTTGCTTGCCACAGTTTTAATTTAGATGGAATAAAGGGGCCCAAAGAATCGAGGTTTGAACGTGACCCAGTCACCGCCCAGCTCTGAATGGTGCTAAACAAGGGTCGGGGTTTGGTGTCCAGAGACCTCCGCCTGCTCTGTCCCAGGCAGCAACACCATGAACGGCTTGTCACCCTTTCCTTCCAGATACAGACCAGGAGGGGAGGGGGACAGTGCTAAGTGAGGCTGTCCCTGTAACGGCAACCCGTGGTCCCTGGCAGTTTAGCTGGAGGGAGGTTTTAGAGATGGCTGGACAGTCTCGAGGGGAATCACTGGCCTTTGGGGCAAAGAGATGGGCAGGAGCTGCTGCTGCTGAAGCTGGATCCCGTTTCCTAGCCGACAAAACCGGACGAACACACACAACGGGGGAGAGAAAAGAGCAGCAGAGAGCGAGGCTGCAGCTTCTGTCTCTGGGGTGTCCCTCACTTGCCACCTCCCTGCTGGAGAAACCCAGACCCAGCCTATGTCTGGTTGGATCAGCCACTCCAAGACCTGACAAACTCGTACCAGCGCTGGGCTGTTCAGGCTGCAGGCTCGCACCCGTGCTGCACAATACGCAGCCTTGGCCGGCTAAGCCAGGCTCTTGTTAGACAGAAGAAACAAGGAAAAGGGCGCAGGTGGGAGAGGGGCAGTAACACAGTCCCAGGTAGGATTTGGGATTTGGCTGGAGCCAGTGGAGGCGACTGTTTCCCCGGCTCCCTCCGTTTGGCCCGGGCTGGCCAGGATATGGCTCAGGAGTAGGAAAGAAGAGGCCCAGGGTCCCAGGAGATGGTGGGGTGACAGCTGTGAGGGTGAATCTCATTCTCGTAGCCAGTTTTTCTCCCCAGAAGCCTCTTTCGCTAAGGAGTGCTGAAGGCAGGGACGGGTGGACTAGCTCATCCTCTCTGTATTTTGTCCACCACTAAGGCCTAGCTTCTGACACACCAATTTTGGTTCACGGATTCTACTTTCATGCTGGTCTTGCTACCAGGCGTGATCTTAACACAGTGCTTGAGGTCTGTCAGGAGGCCATTTTGTTGAGTCGAATTCAGCCTTTGTCTCCCTTCCCATCTTTTCCCATCGCCGTTTGTTGTTGCTGGCTAGCGTGACCCTTCGATGAGTTTTTGCTCACTTCTTCGAGCTAAACTTGTAATTAGGGTAAATTTGTAGCCCCAGTTACCACAACAGTACATGCCCTCTCCCACCCCCTGCCTTGGCCTGCATCTCCTCGTCCTCTGCCCTGTGGGCCCTTTCAGTAACACGGCCTTCAGCCTGGCTCTCAGCGAGCAGCCTCGGCCCGCGTGCCCACAGCAGAGGGTGAAGAACATTTCAAAAGGAAACGTGACAAAATTCTCTGTTGTGCAACGTGTGAGATCCGAGCAGCCGCACACGGGGGCTGTGGAACAAGCCAGTGGCCAGCGTTAGTGCAGAGGTGTGTGTGCCGGGAGCCTAACAACCCCCAAGTGGAATACCTGGCTAAACTTTCAGCCAGGAGCCGGGTGCTCACGTCCTCTGCTCCCCCAGCCACAGCGCCCTGCGTGCCACCGCCGCTGCTTAGTACTCTGATAATAGAAGATTACAGGGTTTCTGTGGGAAACATTTATTTACATTCTGCATTGCCCAACCCCCCTATTAGCTCCGCTGTGATGCCTCATCTCCCTGCCAGGCCCTGTGTGGGGAGAGCGCTGCCGCCAGGACCCCTGGGTGGGAGTGATGTGTGCTGTGCAAATGGCAAGCAGGGCACAGGTCCCTGTTCCTTCTGAGAGCTGCGGGAAGGGCCTCTGCCCGGTGACAGTATCAGGGCAGCCCCTCTGCAGGATGCCAAGACCCCGCATAGGACACATACTATCCTGTATTTAGGTGCCAATATCAGAGCAGGCTCGTGGTGACCTTAACTGTGCTACTGATCGAAGGGCAGCTGCAGCAAACGCCAGAAGGGGCGGTGCAGGGAGTAATCACATGGGCTGGCGTTTGCACTTTGTGCCTTTCCCTGGGTGATCAACAGAAGCGGCTAGTCTCCAGCCTGACACCCCTTCGAGGCTTTCACAATGGTTAAGGACCATTATGTTCATCTGGCCTGCCTCCTACATCACATAGGCCATAGTGATTCCTGCAGCCAGCCCATATCTCCTGGTTGAGCTCGGGCCTAGTTTTGAGAAGGCGCTGACGAGGCTGGTAATGCAACTCCCTGCGTTTCATGGCCTGACAATAGCTGCCCTCTTGTGGGTGCACCCAGACCAGGTGTGGGAATGAGGAAGGCTTTGATGAAGAGTGTCCCTCCCAGCTCAGAGAGATGTGTTTGGGACAGGCCTTCATATTGTCTTCTGTTTTGCATGTGAGAAATGTGACTCTAAGGATGCAGCATTTGGGGAATATGGTGGCCAGGCAGCCCTGTGGTGGATGGGCCATGTCGGGTACGCAGTGTGTGTGTTGCGTTGAGCGCGGGATGGCACTGGATTTGGGATGGGTCACGGCAGGTATACGGGGGAAAGGGTCCCGGAGGGGCTGTGGCGGTTATGCCGGGCAGGAGGTTTCAGCCCCACAGCAGAGGGGCTGCGTTAAGTATTTGGGGCAGGTCCTGCCAGCCATGTCAGGTGCATCACAGGGGCCAAGCTGGCCCCACAGCAGAGTCTGTTGAGTACGTGGGGCGGGGATTCTTTGACAGGGACGCAGGCAAGTCACATGTTTGTTTCCCAGCCAGTCCCTAGCATATGGGCCCTACACATGCTTATGGCCCTGTCCCCAGTTCACGCCATGAACTGAAAGGAGAGATGTTCGCCCTGCGGAAGCAGCTGACGCAGCAGCTAGTGACCCATCCGGTTTCATGACTTCTCCCAGCAGGAGCCTTCTTCACTCTTGTTCTTTAATATCCAAATCCCCTGGCACGAGGCTCTAAAGGCTGCTCTGTTTCCAGGGGCTGCAGCTCGCTAACTGATAAAACCACTGGGGTCAGTAAGTGTGCGCACGGCCCAGCAGGAGCCAGCCCTGCTGCAGTAATTGAGGTAGAGGAGTTTCTGCCAGCGGGGGGCAGCTTGGACTAGGGAGCTTTGGCTGGGGAGAGGACCCCCCCCACACACACACACACACCAGCCAGCCCTGCATGCACCCCAGCAGAGAGGCTGTTTCAGTGACGGTCAGACTGCTTCAGGGCAGGTTTGATTTCCTGGCAGGGCATTGGGATTGGCATCATCTGAGCGCCAGCCCAGAGAATGCCTTGCTGCCCTGGCCCTAGCGCTACAGTGGGGTGTAGCTGGGTGGCAGGCCGGGGCGTGGCAATCCTGCAATTGCCAGGAGAAGTGCGTCTCCTGCATACGGCCCAGCATGCTGTAACAGCCTGTCCTCTCTCCTTTAGTCCATCGATCCAGGGCAGCAGTTCACCTGGGAGAACTCCAACCTGGAAGTGAATAAACCAAAAAACCGCTATGCAAACGTGATCGCCTACGACCACTCACGGGTCATCCTGACCTCTGTCGATGGTAAGCGCGGGGCTCGGGGCCTGTTCCAAGCGCTGTCTGAGGGAGTGGCATGAAAAGCTGCCTGGTGGGGTCATTGTAACACGCAGCTGAACAAGGTTACTCCCTCAGTGTGGTGGGGCACACAGCCAGGTGAGGGGGATGCGTGTCCATGCTGCACCCACACTGCCCGGGGAGATTCTAGCAGCCAGCCCAAAGGTGCACGTCGGCTCCAGACCCTGCAAAGGATAAGAAACAGTAGCAGAATTTTGCTGGCCCCTTCCCCAGCGGTGCGACAGCTGCCCTCCTGCCACGCCCTGGCCCAGCTCTCTCAGACTAGGTGTAAGGGCAGCAGACCCCGGTCATCCTCAGGTGGGATCATACCTGGGACCTCAGGAGCTCAAAGCCACATGGCTGGTTGGGTGAGAGGAGCCGGCTTGTCAGCCCTGGAGACAGGAGCTCGTTACAGCTCCGCCCATAGCGAGCACACACCTGCTGCCAAGGGGCTGCCCCTGCCCCATGGGGGAGTGGAGCAGACAGCCCACGGCCTGCCCTCCCACCCCCGGGAGCCTCAATGTGAGCCTTCCTTTGTGCAGTTCTGTTGCTGCTGCCTGCTAGGCTGCACCTCTGCTGGCCCCTCCCAGCACCAGTGTGCCCCTTTCAGCCACGCACCCAGTTGGCCAAGTGCCCTGGCTGGGCCCGGTGTCTAGGGACCGGGAAAAGCAGGTCAGCTCAAGGTGGCAAATCAAAGTGCTGCTAGGCCCCATCTAGTGCATCCCAGGCTAGGGGCCCAGGGCAGGACAGGTTTTGGCCCATGTAGGTTTGGGTGCCAGGTGGGGGCTCCGGCTAACCAGGACAGGCGTGCTGCATTCCTGTCCCCTGCTGCAAGGCCCAGCGTTGCCCAGGAGCCCTGGGGTGAGAGACAGGCACCTGAGTGTATTGCCCAGCGAGACCAAACACTGACCCATCCACCTCCCGCTCTGTGCATAAGAGGCTGCTGACCTCTCTGATCTGACACTGTATTACAGCCGCCGCCCGTCGCACTCACAGAAACACACCGGCGCTAGAGCCTGTGACTGGCTGCTGGCTGAACGCGTGAGGGGAGCCCAGCTAATTAAATGCAGCCCCATTTGGTGTTGAGGCTGGAGTTTGCTTGGGGTGCAGATGGCCATGCAGCCTGATCTCTCCTCATCCCAAAAAGGAACAGCTTTCTAATGTCAACGGGCTGCTCTTTCTTTGCAGGAAGTTCAGCCTCTCTCCCTGTAGTTGTGTGGGGCTCCCCCTATACCGAGGGGCTGAGCTCTGCACTGGGAACCCACTTTCTTGGAGCAATCCTGGTCCTGTAAGCAGGTTCTGTGACTGAGCCATTCCCAACGTCTCTCACGGCAGGAGGTGGCAGCCAGAGAGAAGAAGCCCACATGTGTTAGCGCGGCTGGACCAGGGGGCAGCCAGCACAGAACTCTGGCTGATCTGGTCTCCAGGCTCCAGACTGGGTTATGGCCAGGGAGCTTCTCCTCCCCCAACGTCTCTTCCACTGAGTGTATGGCTACACTGGCACTTTACAGCGCTGCAACTTTCGCGCTCAGGGGTGTGAAAAAACACCCCCCTGAGCGCTGCAAGATACAGCGCTGTAAAGCCTCAGTGTGATCAGGGCAGCAGCGCTGGGAGCACACTACACCCGTAGAGGATGTGGCTTACGTGCAGCGCTGGGAGAGCTCTCTCCCAGCGCTGCCGCTCCGACCACACTCACACTTCAAAGCGCTGCCGCGGCAGCACTTTGAAATTCCAAGTGTAGCCATACCCTGATTGTGCTTGAGGCTGCTGGGAATCAGCAGGAGATTCTGCGGAGCCCCCCTCAGCCTCCTTTAAGAGAAAACGTGAGCACACCCTCCTGGGGAACCCTGGCCAGGTCCTAGACCTGGTGCTGAGGGGCGGCCGGAGCCTCTACAAAGTGCTCACATTCAGCTCCAGCAGAACTGTGGTACATTTGTTTAATAAATGCGGGGGCAACGTGCAGAGGCCAGAGGGGGCGCTGCATCTGGGGGGCAGCCTGAGGAAGTCAGAGGAGTGGAAGCGTCGGGGGGGTGCTGCATGCAGAGGCCGGAGGACGGGGAGTGTCGGGGGGCGCTGCATGTGGGATGCAGCCTGTGGCAACTGGAGGAGGGGGAGCTGGGGGGAGTGCCAGGGGGCACTGCATGCGGAGGCCAGAGGAGGGGGAGCATTGGGGGGGTGCTGCAAGCGGGGGGCAGCCTGTGGAGGCCAGAGGAGCGGGAGCGTCAGGGGGAGGCACTGCAAGTGGGGGGCAGCCTGTGAAGGCCGGAAGAGGGGGAGCATCAGGGGGCGCTGCATGCGGGGGGCACATGCAGCGGCCAGAGGAGGGGAAGCTTTTTGCATGTTCCCCTTTGCAAACAGACACGAGAGAGCGTGAAAGTAACAGAGCAACAAAACCTGTCCCGAAGTCCTGCAAGGCCGCAGCAAACTGCAGGTCAACGTGAGACAATTATTTCAGTCTGTTGCCTGGGGCTGTGCATGTGAACGTCCCTTCGTGTGCGAGGGGGCAGCTGTCTCTGCTTCCATGTTGCCTAATTGCTCCAGTAATGTGTTAGTTGGATGGTTCCAGGAACGTCCTCGGGTGCAGCCCTCACCGGATCTCCCTCTGGGGAGGGACTGGCTTAGCGCCTGGCAGTCAGCCAGGCTCCCCGGGTAACCCGGCTCCCTTGGTCTCCGCAGGGGTGCCCGGCAGTGACTACATCAACGCGAACTACATCGATGGGTACCGGAAGCAGAATGCTTACATCGCTACGCAGGGGCCGCTGCCAGAGACGCTCAGCGACTTCTGGAGGATGGTGTGGGAGCAGAGGACAGCGACCATAGTCATGATGACCCGGCTGGAGGAGAAATCCCGGGTATGGGGAGCTCGGGGCGGGACGGGTCCCTGCTGCAGGCACAGGATGAGGGCAAGTTTCCCTGAGTAATCCCGCCCCCTCCCCCCCTGCCCGCCTGCCCGCCACACACANCACTGGCTTCCACCCTCCCTCTCCACACTCAGATGCCACCCCCACCCACACATGCCCACTCCCGCCCCAATGCGAAGCCCTGCAATAGGAGTGTTGGGACAGGCCCCAGGCCCAGCACCCCTGGGTGCCGTGTCCCCACAGAAGCAGGGTGGTGAGGCTGGTAAGCATTGTAAGCGTTGGGCAGCCAGCTAGGGCTGCGGCATCCCTGCACTGCGGAGTTGCTGGTGGAATCTCCTTGCAATGACCAGACTGACCTGTCCCCGGGCCAACACCAGAGAGCTGCAGGGATTTTCCCATCTCTCTGGGCTCGGCTCCTGAGGCTGCAGTGCAGAGCCCCTGTGGAGCCGGGAGGAAAGGAACAGGGCCCTCCTTCAGAGATGGGCTTGTGGCTGTCCTGCCATGCCCGCAGCGCCACCCTGACCATCTCTCTCCTGACTTCGTTTTCTCCCAGTATTTCACCGTTCCCACTGCAGGCAGCGGGCGGGTGCTTCGGCTGTGAGCTGGGGCTGCAGGAGGGGAGAGACGGGGCCTTGGGCTCAGCTAAAAGCCAAGTTCTGTGATGCTCTCCCCGTGCAGGTGGTGGGGTGGGAAGCCCCTGCACACGACACGGCTGGGGTGGGAGCGCCTCTCAGGGAGGGCCCCAGAGGCTGCCAAACAAGCTGCTTTCCCCCATGGCCCAAGCAGGCCTGGCTTCAGGCTTCCCCCGGCTGCTGAGATCAGGCCAACTCCTCCCCGGGCAATGGCCAGTCCCTCGCTAGAGACAGACGCGCACACGGGTTCAACTTTGTGTCCCCTGCTGGCCCTATAGCACCTCCCCCAATGCTCTGCCGGGCACTGGCTGAGCCCCCAGGACAGTGGACGCCGAGGGAAGCAAACAAAATGGAGCCCTGGGGTTTGTGCTCCAGCTCCAGCACTTGCTGAATGGGCAGAGGTGCGTCCTGAAAGGAGAAGGAGCCGCAGTGGCTAAGGGCCCCTGTGAGCAGGGGCCAGTGGCTAAAAACACCTGACTGGCCCTTTAAATTTTTTTAAAATACCTTTGAGGTGTGAGAAAAAGCCAAATAAATCACTGTCACGTCACTTGTAGGCTGGTGACTTATCGAAAGCCACTGCGGAGTGCATGCTTCTCTATGATAACGGGTGTCTCTAAACCCTGCTGGCACCTGTCTGCCTCCTGCTTCCCTGCTCCTGAGACGTGCATTATCTAACCCTAACACACTGGCCTTGCTGCCCGTCCTGGAAACATGGGGCAGGCCCTGGGCTGGGCATGTGCAGCCTCAGTCACCACAGCAGGGATGAAATGAGCGGGGAGCCCCGGGCACTGGCCATGCCGCATGCCCCTCACACCGTCAGACAGCCCTTCCCATCATCCCCAGCAGGCAGCACTACCCAGAGGGACAGACTCCGGGGAGGAAGTGGGGAAAGTATTGGGGTCGGCCTGAAACCGGTTACCCACAGCGGTACTGTGAGTACCCTACAGCAGCCTGGTGCTTCCCTGCTGACCCGGCATCTCTGGGAGAGAGGGGAACAGGGCATGCGGGGCGGGGGGGAGAGGCTGGCAGAGGGATGGAGGTCGAGGAATCACTTTTCCATGAAGATTCTCTGGATTGCATTTCCTTTCCCAGTGTTCCCTGGCGAGAGACCTCCCGTCCCCTGCGATTTGGGATTCAGTTGCTCCCATTCAGCCTCTTCCCTTGTCCTCTCCGTCTTGCTCGCCCCATCCTGCCCCGTTCTTCTTCGAGTGCTTGCTCATATCCATTCCAGTTAGATGTGCGCGCGCCGCGTGCACGTTTGTCGGAGACTTTTTACCCTAGCAACACTCGGTGGGCCGGCAGGGCGCCCCCTGGCGTGGCGCCGCTATGGCACCTGATATATACCCCTGCCGGCCCATCCATCCCTCAGTTCCTTCTTACCGCCCGTGTCGGTCGTTGGAACAGTGGAGCGCGGCTTAGCTGATCTCCACCTCCCTCGCGATTCATTCGTTTGTATAGTTATCGTGTACATAGTTTGTTTTCTATAGTTCTAGTTAGCATTTAAATCAGTAGTTCTTATAGCTGTGTATATAGTTAAAGAGGATTGGGGGCTCGCCCCTTCTCCTCCCCCGGTACCGGGGCCCGTGCCTGGTTCACTGGGCTTCAAACCCTGCGCGGCCTGTCATCAGCCGATGCCCAAAGGAGACCGCACGACTCCTGTTTAAAGTGCCTAGGCGAATCCCACCTTGCGGACAAGTGCCGAATCTGCAAGGCGTTCAAGCCCCGGACAAAGAGAGAGCGGGACATTCGCCTGACGCAGTTTTTGATGGAGGCAGCGCTAACTCCTCCATCCTCGGCACCAACTCCGGCACTGGGAACAAGTGCCTTCTCCACACCGGACCGCCCGGCACCAGTAAAGGCTCCTCGGCATCACCTTTCACCGGCCCAACCCTCTGGCCGGCCCCGCTCCCTCTCCCCGAGGAGCAAGAGGCACAAGGCTCCTGCGGCACCTACAGCTACACCGCAGTCGGAGCGTGTCTCCAAGACGGACCGCCTGGCACCGTCAACTGCCGCGGCACCACTTGTCTCCACACCGTTGATTCCAGTCTCACAGGAGCTGTCAAGTCCGGTGCCTACCAGCTCCCTGGCACACACTGCGGGTCGAGCTCGTCATGCCCTCCACGCCGGAGACCTTCTCCACGGCGCGGGACCTAATTGCTCTGACAGAACCTGAGCTCCCCCAACCCCCGGCACCGCGGTGCGGGTTATTCAGTCATTGGGCAAGCCCACCATGGTGCGACCACCTTCCCCAGGCACCATCGAACGCCGTTGGTCCCGATCTAGATCCCGCTGTCACTATCAGTCCTGACATCGCTCCCGATCCCAGCGCCGCTCGCAGTCCCGGTACTGCTCTCCATCCCGGTATCAGTTGTACTCGCGGCACCGCTCAAGATCCCGGTCTCCGTCGTGGTACTCTCGGCACCGGTCCAGATCCCGGCACCACAGTACCTCTCGCAGCCAATCCCGGCATGATGATGTGAGGCACCGGTCGACCTCCCGGCACCGCGCTGGTCGCAGGTCCCGCTCCCGGCACCGCCACGGTTCCCGGTACCGTTCGCCGGTACCGCACAGAGATGAGTTCTATGGATGCAGGGACCTGGTCCAATCAACGTCAGCTCCTCCCTGGCCTTCACGTCATCCGTCCGCCTCCTCACACGTGGACAGTGCCTCCTACGGGGGTTCAGATACGCAGGCCCACCCGGACCACGGACCTCCTCAGTGGTCTTTTTGGACACCTTGGGCCTATCACCAAGCCCAAGGTGAACCAACAGGCCCTTCACGCTCCGGTCACTCAGAGCACCGTGCGCCCGAGGCCACAGTCAGCAGACGTCCCCCCGCTGGTACGAAAGAAACCACTGTGCACGCACCGGAGCAGCATGGTCTTCCGGAGACGGAGGTTCCCCAGGATGAGGCATCAGTCCAGGACCCACTCATCCCAGGGCTGTCATCATCCTCTTCCCCGGATGAGGCGGTAGCGGGCACATCATCGTCGGGGCCACCTCCGATTGACCTCCGATCACACCAGGATCTTCTGCAGCGTGTCGCTCAGAATATCAACCTTCCAGTAGAGGAGGTTCCCAAGGTGGAGGACCCGGTGATTAGCATATTATCTGCGGAAACACCAACCAGAGTGGCTCTCCCCTTCATCCGTTCGATCCAGGCCAGAGTGGACACGGCTTCCATTCCACCCACAGCCAGGGGAGTAGAATGAAAATACATGGTGTCTTCTAAGGGGTATGAGTACCTCTATGTGCACCCCGCCCACTGCTCGTTGGTGATACCATCAGTCAATGAATGGGAGCGCCACGGCCAACAAGCCCCCGCGCCAAAATCTAGGGAGGCCAGGTGCATGGATTTGTTGGGCCGAAAGATCTACTCCGCCAGAGGCCTTCAGGTCCGCGTGGCGAACCAACATGCCCTCTTAAGCAGATACAGCTACAATACCTGGGAGGCGGTCGTCAAGTTTAGCAAGTTGGTTCTGCAGGACTCCTGTCAGGAGTTTACAGCTCTCCTAGAGGAGGGGAAGAGGGTCACGCGGACCTCCTTACAAGCCTCACTAGATGCCGCCGATTCGGCAGCTAGAACGGTCGCCTCTGGCATAGCCATGCGACGCATAGCATGGTTGCAAGTGTCCGGCCTACCACCTGACCTGCAACACACCATACAAGACTTGCCATTTGATGGACAAGGCTTGTTTTCGCAAAAGACGGACCCCAGACTACAGAGTCTGAAGGACAACCAGGTCATTATGCGTTCGTTGGGAATGCATACACCCCAGACTCAAAGACGGTCATTCTGCTCCCAACCTCAGTGCCCTTACCCCCCACCTCGGCCAAGACAAGATTTTGCCCGAAGATGAGGTCATACTCCACGCAGACACCAGTCTGGACCTCAAGGGGGCAACAGTTCTAGTCCCGCCAAACCAACATGGGGACCCAAAGCAAACTTTTGAGGGTGCGCCCGAGAGCAGTGTACCAATTGTCTCCCCGAATCCCTTTCAGTTTTACAGCCGCCTTTCCCTGTTCCTCCTGCGTGGTTCCAGTTGACTTCAGATCGTTGGGTCCTACGTACGGTGGAGCTTGGATACCAACTTCAGTTTGTTTCACCCCCTCCTCGTCCCTCTTCAGGGACCCCTCTCACGAGCAACTCCTCATTCAGGAGGTTCACAGGCTCCTCTCAATCGGAGCTATAGAGGAGGTACCGGAGAAGTTAAAGGGCAAGGGGTTTTATTCCTGATATTTCCTAATTCCCAAGGCAAAAGGGGGCCTCAGGCCCATCTTGGACCTGCGAGGACTGAACAAATTCATCAAAAAGTTCAAGTTCTGCATGGTATCCCTGGGAACCATCATTCCTTCCCTGGATCCCGGAGATTGGTACGCCGCTCTCGACATGAAGGATGCATATTTCCACATTGCAATTTATCCCCCGCACAGGAGGTATCTGCGCTTTGTGGTAAATCAGGGTCACTACCAGTTTACTGTCCTCCCCTTAGGTCTTTCCTCGGCCCCTCGGGTCTTCACAAAGTGTATGGTGGTCGTCGCTGCTTCCCTGCACCGTCGTCGAATACACGTCTTCCCTTACCTCGATGACTGGCTTATCCGAGGGGCCTCCGAGGCACAAGTCATCAGCCATGTCGCCATCATCAGGGAGCTGTTTATGCATCTAGGCCTGATCATCAGTTTGAACAAGTCCACTCTGGTGCCTACGCAGAGGATAGAATTTATCGGGGCAATGCTGGACTCCAACCTTGCAACAGCCAGTTTACCCCCACACCGGTTTCAGGCCATAGTCTCCCTTGTCAAAGTCTTCAGAGTTTTCCAACTACCTCTGCTCGTACTTGCCTTGCCCTCCTCGGGCACATGGCTGCATGCACATTCCTCACAAAGCATGCCAGACTGCAAATGCGCCCTCTACAAATCTGGCTCGCTTCCGTCTATTGGCCGGGCAGAGACGCCATAGACATTATTCTGACAGTTCTGCTGAACGTTCTAGGCTCCCTCGACTGGTGGAGGACGTCATCCCGAGTGTGTGCGGGCCTGCTGTTTCATCCTTCCCAGCCCTCCACGTCCCTAACAACAGACGCGTCTTCATTGGGCTGGGGTGCTCACCTAGGGCACCTGCGCACCCAAGGCTTTTGGTCACCCCGGGAGTTGACGCTTCACATCAATGTCTGAGAGCGGTCTGGCTGGCATGCCAAGCGTTCCAGCACCATCTACAAGGCTGTTGTGTTGCAGTATTCACGGACAACACAATGGCCATGTATTACATCAACAAGCAGGGAAGGACACGGTCCTCCCCCTTGTGTCAGGAAGTGATCCGACTGTGGGACTTCTGCATAGCCCACTCCATAGATCTAGTGGCCTCCTTCCTCCCAGGAGTACGGAACACGCTCGCAGATCACCTGAGCAGGTCCTTCCTATCACATGAATGGTCCATCCATCCAGACGTTCTCCATTCAATTTTCCAGAGGTGGGGCTTTCCCCACATAGACCTGTTTGCATCCAGAGTGAACAGGAAATGCCAGGTGTTCTGCTCTCTGCAAGGTCGCTCCCCGGGCTCCCTGTTGGATGCGTTCCTGATTCCGTGGATGGGCCACCTCTGTTATGCCTTCCCACCATTTCCTCTCGTCCACCAAGTCCTACTCAAGCTCCACAGGGACAAAGCCCATCTTATGCTGATCGCCCCGGCTTGGCCAAGGCAGCACTGGTACACCATGCTGCTCAACCTGTCCCTGTCAGACCCAATTCCCCTACCACTCTGGCCAGACCTGATCACGCAAGACTTTGGCAGGCTGCACCATCTGGACCTGCAGTCCCTTCATCTGACAGCATGGCTCCTGTCTGGTTAAGCCAATCAGAGTTGCGTTCTTCCGCCGCAGTGCAACAGGTGCTGCTCGGAAGCAGGAAGCCCTCCACGCACTCGACATACCTCGCTAAATGGAAGCGCTTCTGCCACTGGTGCGCCCAGCATGGCCATTCTCCGCTTTCTATATTAGTCCCCACTATCTTGGACTATTTATGGTCTCTCAAAGAGCAAGGTCTGGCGATCTCCTCTTTATGAGTGCATCTTGCAGCTATATCCACTTCCACCCTGGGGAAGCTGGCAGTTCCGTTTTTTCCCACCCTATAGTTTCCAGATTCCTTAAAGGCTTGGAGCGACTCTACCCCCAGGTCAAATGCCCTACCCCTACCTGGGACCTGAACCTCGTCTTAACCAGGTTCATGGGGCCCCCCTTTGAGCCTTTAGCCACATGTTTGCTGCTGTACCTGTTCTGGAAGACAGCATTCCTAGTCGCTGTCACCTCAGCTAGACGAGTCTCAGAACTTCGAGCATTGACTGTGGAGCCTCCATATACGGTGTTCCGTAAGGACAAGGTACAGCTGCGACCGCACCCAGTGTTCCTCCCTAAGGTCATCTCCACCTTTCACGTTAACCAGGACATCTTTCTGCCAGTCTTCTTTCCAAAGCCACATTCATCATGACGGGAACAGCAGCTCCATACTCTGGATGTCCATAGGCCTCTCGCCTTCTACACTGAGAGGACCAGACCCTTTCGGCGCTCACCTCAGCTATTTGTAGCGGTGGCAGAACATATGAAGGGCATGGCAATCTCCTCCCAACATATTGCATCTTGGGTGACATCCTGTATTCGGGCTTGCTATGACTTGATTCATATTCAGACTGGTCATCTCACTGCCCACTCTACTCGGGCTCAAGCCTCATCTGCCGCGTTCTTGGCCCATGTTCCCATGCAGGAAATCTGCCGCATGGCCACCTGGTCTTCCATCCACACCTTTGCATCGCACTACGCATTGGTCCAGCAGTCCAGAGACGATGCCGCCTTCGGCTCAGTGGTCTTACATTCCACAACGTCTCACTCCGACCCCACCGCCTAGGTAAGGCTTGGGAATCACCTAATTGGAATGGACATGAGCAAGCACTTGAAGAAGAAAAGACTGTTACTCACCTTTGTAACTGTTGTTCTTTGAGATGTGTTGCTCATATCCATTCCACACCCGCCCTCCTTCCCCACTGTCGGAGTAGCCGGCAAGAAGGAACTGAGGAGCGGATGAGCCGACAGGGGTATATATCAGGCGCCATAGCGGCGCCATTCCAGGGGGCACCCTGCCAGCCCACCGAGTGTTGCTAGGGTAAAAATCTTCCGACGGACGTGCACGCGGTGTGCGTACACCTAATTGGAATGGATATGAGCAACACATCTCGAAGAACAACAGTTACAAAGGTGAGTAACCGTCTTTTGCCTTCAGAAACAGACATTGTGGGGTTGGTGCTTGCCTGGAGCTCTTCTTGGACTCTGCTGGGAGCATGGACAGCCTCAGCCGGCTGGTTCCCTTGGCTAGGCACCACTAACCACTGTGTGTTGATCAGCCACCAGCATGGGACCCAGGGGAGGCTGCCCCCCCCTCAGAATTTCTGTGGGACAGCCCCAGTTTTTCTGGGGCCAGTCCTTGTGCACAAGCCTAGTGTAATGCATCACAAAGTGCTCTGGACCCGATACCACCATTGTCTCTTGAGGTCGCAGCGGGACAGTCGCAGCAATGTCAGGGGCTTGTCCTGGAAAAACCTTTTCCAGCTGGCCCCCTTCTCGAGTGCCCCATTGGCCGGTGGCTCAGCACAAGAACACAGCTACAGCTGTGTAGCCTGTGGGCCAGGCTCTGAGGCTGTGGAGCCGGGTGCATGATGCCGAGCGGTTTCTGCCTGATTTCTGAGCTGAGAGCCGCACGTCCTGCCAGTAATGACAGGTAGAGATAAGCTGACCTGAGGCCAGCCACAGCTTGCAGCCCTGCGGGGTGACAGCACTTTAAAGGGCTCCTGGGCTCTGGGAAGTGGGGCACAAGCTGCAAGAAAAAAATCTTTAAAGAACATCAGCTTTTATGTCAGCAATCTGAGCTGGCTTGATGGTCCAAATCATCCTCCCTTTTCATGTTTGCACAAAGCGAGAGCCACATAAAGGACTGAAGTGTCTGGCTCGGGCAATTTAACTGCCTTCAAAGCTTTACAGTCAGTTTCTGAATCGTTTGGTGGTGGTTAGAAACACTTCGCTTTCCCAGGGTGCTGAGTCCTGGCACTTCCCACTGGCTGTGGGGAGGTGTCAGCGCTGGCTCCTGCGGGCCCGTCGAATACCCGGAGAGCCCACCCTGGAGGCCACGCCTGCTCTGCAGCTCCCTCTGCCACTTTGCCGACAGTGGCACCGGAGCAGGGAGGGAAGATGAGGCCTGATGCGCTCCTCACCAGCAACCCTTGCTCAGCGGGCAGACGTGGAGGCAGGAGGGGTCACTCAGCAAAGATGGCCGTAAATGTCTATTCAGGACATTAGTGTGTTCCTCGCCTTAATGAGAAGCGAGTGCTGCCAGAAGAAACCATCTCTTATCGGCTTTAGTGCCACAGCGCATCGGCTTCTGCATAAAATTTACAGAGCTTGAAAATGGGACATAAACATTATGGGTAAATTTGGCAGAAAATGTGACTGACTCTTATCTGGTCATGAATAAATAATTTTCAATTACTAGCCCCAGCACTGCTATGAGCCCGACACAGGATGCTTCAGAAGTTGAGTTTGTGTTTGTGCAATCTCAGCTCCGTGGTTTCCACATGTCAGGGGAAGAGAGGCTGTCTCACAAGGCTTTCCAGTCTGTCACTGTGAGAGACACCGCAGGCTGATGGGGAGGGCGGGCAGCAGATCTCTGGCCCTAGAGACACTGAGAATCTGGCTCAGATTAGCCAGAGTTTGCTTTCTCCTGGAGCCAGGAGTGGCTGTGGGCTGGCCAGAGGTGGACATTGCTGGCTGCAGCTGCCACTGATGCGCAAGGATTGGATCAGTTTAGCCGTGACCTCAGCGTTCGTTCTGCAGCCAGTCACCATAAAATAATGTTCTACTCCATGCCTAGCAAGGGGGAGATACACAAGTGCAGATGTATGCGCAGCCTGGGGCTCTCCGCGCACTCTCCACCAGGGATGTGCTCTGTGCCCAGCAAGGGGGAGAGATTTGCACACTCAGATGTACATGCAGCCCGGGTCTCTGCACTCTACGCTGGGGCATCCTGAGAGAGGCTGGAATCTCAGCTCCCACTCTCTAGGCATGCAGCCCCTCCTTCACGTTCTTTTCGGGGGCAGTGCAGACTTGGAGGGATATCAGGGCAGCAACAAGCCCTGCGTGCCAGGACCTCACCAGACAGAAGTGGCTCAGTTGAACTGCAAGAGGCAGGATGGCCACATCCCCAGTGCCATCCCACTGTCCTTTCGCCTGTCCCAAAGCTCACCCAACTTACAGTGCCGTTCCATTGATTCTATTTCCGCCTGGTCCCCTTGTAAACATAGAGCTAATGATTACATTGGTTGACAATCCCCGGTGTGCAGAATTAATAGGAGCCAAGGTTTGGAGACGATCAAGAACAGGAGGCAGCTTCTAAAAACAAAACCATTTGAATAGTCAAGTCCGGGGGGCAGGGGAGTGGGTTCCCTGGGCAGGTGAGATGGGGAGAAGGGAGCGGGTGCCCCGGGCAGGTGAGATGGAGGCGAGGGGAGCGGACGCCCCAGGCAGGTGAGATGGAGGCGAGGGGAGCGGACGCCCCAGGCAGGTGAGATGGAGGCGAGGGGAGCGGACGCCCCAGGCAGGTGAGATGGAGATAGAAGATTACAGGGTTTCTGTGGGAAACATTNGAGATGGGGGAGGGGAGCAGACGCTCCGGGCAGGTGAGATGGGGGGGAGGGGAGTGGACGCCCCGGGCAGGGGAGATGGGGGGGAGGGGAGCGGGTGACCCGGGCAGGTGAGTTGGGGGCAAGGGGAGCGGACGCCCCGGGCAGGTGAGATGAGGGCGAGGGGAGCGGATGCCCTGGGCAGGTGAGGCTGAAGGGGAGCCAAGGGGCAAACTAACCAGGCCACCGAAGAACCTGCCATTGCATTTCAGGGAGGAGGAGACGCAGCTCAGACAGAAGGATTGAGGAGTCAGAAGAGAAACTGTGGTTCTCTGTGTGTAGGGTGGCCCCGAGACTCAGGCAGGCCCTGCTGTGCCATGCTGGGCCATAGTGTGGCCTGTGGGAAGCAGCACTCAGCCCCCCAAGGCATCTCTGAGACCGAGATGCCGCACACAGAGGCCGAGGAGCCGCGCGGCGGCAGGGCTATGTGCAGAGGTCGATATTCGGCCATGCTAGGGCTGTGGAGGAGGAGGCTGGGCTCCAGGCTGATTGCAGGAGGGCAGCTTTCCCGGGATGTGCCCCATCTCTCCTCGTGGGGCAGTCGCAGGGGGAAGTGTACTCCGGCCGCGGGGTTTGAGCAGGAGTCTGCATCTACGGCAGGGTGGCCTTTGAGGCCAATTTGAGGGTTGTCTGGGCCCCCTACCAGCTCCCCATGGGCTGCTCCCGGCCTGGTGCCCGTGGCAGCCTTCCCTGCAGTGCAGAGAGCGCCGGGCATGGAGCGCTGCGTGCTGGGACTTGTCACTCCCACAGGGCCTCGCCACCTACCAGCGTGGGGACAGCAATGCTGCGTGGGGACAGCTGAGGGGGCAGGCTGCGGAGCTGCTGAAGGGCGGTGTGCTCACCCCTAGTCTGGCCTCAGAGCCGCAGAAGGCTCCTGTTTCTTCCCTCCCAGCGTGGGGGAGAAGGCCCCTGGGCTGGCTGGAGATTGCCAGGTCACTGGCTGTGTCTCTCTCACCCCTGCCGCCCTTTCAAGGGCAGAGTCTCCGGTCTCTCCTCACCTCCTGACACTTCGCTGGTTAGCAAAGAAAATTGCTTCAAAGTCCAGGTTAGTGATGCCCTGCGGGGCCCAGCTCTGCACCTGCAGCATCCCCATGGGGCAGGGTTGGGAGCCCCCAATCATGCCTGTGCCACAGTGGGGTCTGGAGCAGAGGATTATAGGTTCTGGGTAGGTGCCTGCAGATGGGGAAGCAGTGAGTGCGTTCCTCTGCAGACCCCAATCTTCCCAAAGAGCAGGTAGAGAACGGGAAATTATAGGGGAGAGAAATTGCTTTTTGCATCGGTGCCTCTCCTTTGCACTCGTTAGCTTCCTCGCTGCTGTCCCTGCATTCTGTGCACTAGCCACCTGGCCACCCCGATCATTCCTGCACCAGTGAGCTCATCCCAAAGCAAACCTTTTGAATGTGGGCCCAGGGGAGCACATGCTGGTGCTGCGAGGATTCAGAGCGGCAGTGGAGAGACCCAGGAGAACGCGTCTCAGGGCGCTTTGGGTTCCCTATGCCGCAAACTGCATGTTACATTCAAGGAGGGCTGTTAAACCCTGACCTGGACCTCCTGCAAGAGCCTGGCCAAGCTGTGACCCATCCTTTTTTTGTCATGCTGCAGGTGAAATGTGACCAGTACTGGCCAGGCCGGGGCACAGAGACCTACGGGCTGATTCAGGTGACCCTGCTGGACACCGTCGAACTAGCTACCTACACCGTCCGGACGTTTGCACTCTACAAGGTAATGAGTGGGCCGTGGCTGCTCTGCCTCTGGCCTGTACGTGCCTGTGCCCTGCACGCCTGGCCCTGGGGATAGCCAGCCCCACGCGCAGCCCCTGGTTGGTCACACCGCTGGGCTGTTTGGGCAGTGACTGGATCATGCCTAGCCTATGCAGGATCTTGGGCAGGACACCTGGCCCTTGGCTGTGCGCGTTTGCCCCTGTGGCAGGACTATGGGGTGTGCTAGCCCTGTGCTTCTCTCCACCGGGCAGAGCATGGAGCTGCTCGCCACGCCAGCAGCTCCTCTCCAGCCTGCTGCATTTCTTAGCCATGCCCGCAGAAACCCCCACACTCGGCACGCAGCAGCGAGGTGCCCACAGAGGCAGGCTTTGCAGCAGGCTGAGTGTGGCTCCTTCAGGGACCCTGCACCCAGCAGATAGAGGGTCCCCACGCAGACGCTGATTGCACGGCTACACAGGGGGCTTGCTCACTCCCCCAGGCAGAAGGCTTGCACTCTAGGAGATGGGCCACCTTTGGCTGCCCAGCTGGCTCCATAGAGAACTGCATGTGCACCTGGTCCATCACAGGCCAGATTACCCCACCTGCAAGGCTCCAGCTCCCACTGTCCTCATGCTTAACCATCCTCAAGACACCAGGCATCAGTGGAGCGATTAGAGCAGGGAAAGTCCCCACTTCTCATTCCTTTGTGTCTCAGTTTACCCACCTTTCCCATCCTTGTGCGGTGCCGAGACTGTTCACCTTCTCTTCAGTCTGATCCAGATCCATCCAGCGCACATGGCGCTTTCCCCACATCAGCTGTCTGTGCTCAGGGAGCCGCACTCCTGCCTCCTTCCCTGGGCTCAGGGGCATGGCTGGGGTCACGGTGCTGAGAGGGGCTCACAAGAGGGGGTATTTGGCCCTCTGAGATGTGTGCGCCCATTTGTGCGGGTGTTGAACACCCACAGTGACACACATGGCTCATTGTTCCATGGCCGAGTCCCCCCAGAGACTGGCTCGTTCTCAACCCTGGCACGTCTCTTTGGGTTCCTTGGCAGAATGGCTCCAGCGAGAAGCGAGAGTTACGCCAGTTCCAGTTCATGGCGTGGCCGGATCATGGGGTGCCAGAGTACCCCACCCCCATCCTCGCCTTCCTGCGCCGGGTGAAAGCCTGTAACCCCCTTGACGCTGGGCCCATGGTTGTCCATTGCAGGTAAGAGTCATTGCAGGAGGAACTACTCTGTCCCAAAGGCTACAGGAGGCACGCGTTTTAGCGGTGAGACCCTTGAGCTGCTGTAATAGAACAGGTTTGGCTTATTCCTGCTCACTGGTAACGTGCCTCTCGCTGCAGCCTGGGCTGTGGTGATGGGAGTGCATCCCCTGAGGACCCCCCGGGCCAGTGTCTTCACTACTGGTGGAGTCTGCATTGTGGCTTCACTGTCAGATGAAACCGCGAGTTGCAGTTCTGATCAGAGAGGTGGAGAAGCCACAGTTCTCTGAGAAGCAGCAAACACAGTTCAGAATTACAGCTGCCCAGAGCTGCCCGGCCGGGGGGATTCCGCACCCGGATGCACATGCCCCCGCACAGAGCATTTATTGTAGCTCTCTGGGAGGGGTGAGAAGGGCTGTATTTGCTGGCACTATTAGTCCACTAAGAATCAGCATCTTCTCTGGCCCGAGATTTATCTCCCCCAGCAGAGTGGAGACTATCACTGAGCAAACCACCGCATCACTGCTCACTTGCAAACGCTTTGGGTTCAGTATTTACTGCTCTTCCTTCGTGCCCAGCTTCAGAGTGGGATATTGTTAAACCCAAAGATGCCACATTCAACCCCAGTTACAGATCTGACTTGGACGATAGCAAGGAGGTGCCCTGGCTCCGTACCTCTGCCTTGTGTTCCTGTGTCAGGACCCGTGACTGCTGCCTGCCGGGGTGAGCCCAGCAGAGATCACCATTGACTAATGCTCTCCCACACGCAGCGGCGAGCCAGCCAGGTGTGTTCTGAGCCCAGGTGCAGAGTATTAAATACAAAGTGCACAACCCCCTTCTCTGCCCTGGCCGGAGGGGGAAGTGTAACCACAGATGAGGGAAAGGGCTTGCCCAGGGCCGTGCAGGGACTTGGGATCATGGCCAGGATTAGAATCCAGCTCTCCCGACTCCCCCGCCTCGTGGTGTCTCTGCTGGCTGCTTCCTGGAGGGGAAGAGCCCTGGGGGGCTGAGACAGCTGGGCTCTCCATCAGGATAGTGCTAACTCTGGCACCGTGCTGTGCTTCTGCAGCGCTGGCGTGGGCAGGACGGGCTGCTTCATTGTCATCGACGCCATGCTGGAGAGGATGAAGCATGAGAAGACGGTCGACATCTATGGCCACGTGACATGCATGAGATCTCAGCGTAACTACATGGTGCAGACTGAGGACCAATACATCTTCATCCACGAGTCCTTGCTGGAGACAGCTACCTGCGGCAACACCGAGGTGCCCGCCCGCAACCTCTTTGCTCACCTCCAGAAGCTGAGCCAGGTGCCCCCGGGTGAGAGCGTCACTGCGATGGAGCTGGAATTCAAGGTAAGAGCACGCATCCATGCCCCCCGAAACCCCCTGGCTTGGACCCTGTTGGTGCCAGGCTGTGCGTCTGTCCCACACCCCCGAGAGCAGCCAGCGGCTGCGGAGCTAGCTCGGCATGGAGGGAGGGAGATGGATTGGGCTGGGTATAATGGGTCTTTTGTTCATTTCCAAGCCAGGTAGCAGCTATTAAAATCCATTTGAATTGTGGAGTTTGTGCTGCCCACACTTCCTCCCCAGCTTGGCAGGGAGGATCTAGAAGGCAGATGCGAGAGTCTCAGCAGCACAATCTGCTCTTGGTTCACAGTGCGGCTGGAGCTGCATGTGAAACCAGATGCAGATTGTGTGTTCGGGATAATTGATGTGACTGTGAACAACTTGTCTGGAAACGGCTCCAGTGTAAATATCAGAACTGTTTACAGTCCCAGGCTCGTGCTGCTGAGCTCGGTTATCATTTAACCACCAGGTAGGGTGTCAGGCTGTGGTGACAGCAGCATCTGAAGGAACCCAGGAGTAGGGTTTTAAAAAACAACCCACCTGCTGCTGAGCGTGTGCGTGTTGGTGCTGCGTGTGTCTGTGTGTGTTGGCGCTGCATGTGTGTGTGTCTGTGTGTTTGTTGGCGCTGCGTGTGTCTGTGTGTGGCGTTGCGTGTGTCTGTGCGTGTGTCTGTTGGCATGTGTGTGTGTCTGCATGCGTGTGTGTGTTGGCATTGCTTGTGTGTCTGCATGTCTGCGTGTTGGCACATGTATGTGCACGCATGTGTGTCTGTGTGTGTTGGTGCTCTGTGTGTGTGTGTGTTGGCGCTGGGTCTGTCTGTGTGTGCGTGGGTATGTGTGTGTGTCTGTGTGTGTCTGCATGTGTGTGTGTGTGTTGGCACTGCCTGCGTGCGTGTCTGTGTGTATGTGTTGGCACGTGTGTGTGCACGCATGTGTGTCTGTGTGTTGGTGCTGTGTGTGTGTCTTAGCACTGCGTGTGTGCGTGTCTGTGTGTCTTGGCACTGCGTGTGTCTGTGTGTTCATGTTTGTGTGTCTGTGTGTGTTGGCACTATGTGTGTGCACATGCGTGCGTGTGACTGCCTAGCACAAATATGCATTACAGCCGGGGAGATGGAAACCGGCTCTGGTAAGTGCCTGTGTGCTCCTATGATGGGCATTAGTCCAGCAGACGCATGCAGGGGATATGGCTCATGCAGGGAAGCAGCCGACCGTGGAGGCTGTGAAACGAGCTCCTGGAGTTCTGCTTCGCCCTGGGAATCTCCTCCAAGTGCAGACGGGGCTGGGGAGGCCAAACCCAAGGAAAGGCAAAGCAGCTTCGTCCTGTGGTCACCAAAGCTACTGACGACACCTGAGCATTAGCTCAGTCTCCTGTGAGCCAGTAAACAGGGATTGCCGTCCAGCTGAGTCGGCTGGTTGGGGGCTGGGCATGTGGGAGGAAGGAAGGTACGTGAAGGCGAGGGGGGTATTGGCACATCTGCCAGGTCTCGCACATTTACAAGGTGATTCCCTCGCTCCGGACTGTGACGTGAGGCTGTTTGGAAAATCTCTCCCTCTTGGGAGGATTTTGTGCGTGAGAGATTTTGAGCCTCCAGCCCTGTTCACACTGGCGCGGGGTGACTCCCTGCCCAAGGGGACGTACTTGCACTGCTGCTGAGCTCGGGCACCACAATGACAGTGTGGCCGTGGGGGGAGAGCTGCCCCGAGTACCTGTCTAGGGTCTCGGCGGGCTAGTCTGCCCGTGGCTTTGTCGTTTGGTGTGGCGGCAAGAAGCGCCAGTCCGGCTCTTCCCGCTGGGGGTCAGACCCCCGCTCACAGTGCCGAGGCCAGACGCCCCGTAGTTGTGCAGTAAAAGCCCTGCTGAAGAGGCCACTCGGGGACCCACACAAACTGGATCTGAATGGAGACGCTCTGCTAAGAAAGGTGGCCCCAAATCGGACTCCCTCTGGAAGCAGTGCTGCCTGCTAAGGATGTCTGGTTCACACCCGTCCCTGTGTCCATGCATGGGCACCTGTGGGGGGGGAGGGTTCATCCGTATGGGGGGAGCTGTGTTACTCCCAGGTCTCCCTTGCTGGCTGCTGCACCATGTGGCACCGGGGCCGGGGAGAGGGTGGTTTGGGGTCCTTGGCAGTAAACCCAGGTACTGCACTGACCACAGCCACTGCCAGGCACCAGGGCAGCCTCGAGACGTGACCTGAAATGGATTTTTGTGGACCTGAAAATGTCACCGATTTTACATTCCATTGTCATGCTCCCAGGGGGTGAAAATGAGAACAGGAGAGGGGGCAAGTGGGCGGAGGGCAGGCGAGGCCATTAAAGGTGAACAACCAAGGGAGATCTCCCCCCATGCAGGGTAATGTGCACAGCTTCACTGGGCTCTCGGCTGCGGCTGCCTTGGGCTGAGCTCGAGGGAAGCAGGCGCCGGTGGGGACAAGGTGCTTGGCAGTCTGCACAGAGCAGCTTGCATGGTGCAGAGTGGCGTTCACATGGCTCAGCGATAGCCACTGGTGCTATGATGGGATGGAGCTGGCGTTCGACGCGGGGAACAAGTAGGCCCACCATAGTCCATGCTGCAGGGCAGGGCTCCAGTCTTGAATGGAAACATTCCCTGTCTCCAGGGAGGGCAGCCAGCCCCAGGGATCCCCTTCTCGAGGGACAGCATCTGAGGGCAGGACTGGCTAGGGGCTGGGAGAGGTTGATTTTCTGAAACGTCCCTACCAATTTCACGGATCCTGGTGCCAGGGCACAGGTAGCGAAAGCCTTTAGAGGGCAGGCATGTGCCGCCCCCCGACCCAGCTGCTCCGCCATGTGGGCCGTGTTCCCCTGCCTCTCCCCAGCTGCTCTGCGTGTGTGGGGCTGTGTTCCTTCCCCCCCCCACCCCCCGCTGCTCTGCGCACGGAGCTGTGTTCAACATCTTCACTAATGATCTAGAGGATGGCATGGACTGCACTCTCAGCAAGTTTGCAGATGACACTAAACTGGGAGGACTGGTAGATACGCTGGAGGGTAGGGATAGAATACAGAGGGACCTAGACAAATTAGAGGATTGGGCCAAAAGAAACCTGATGAGGTTCAACAAGGACAAATGCAGAGTCCTGCACTTAGGACAGAAGAATCCCATACACTGCTGCAGACTAGGGACCGAATGGCTAGGAAGCAGTTCTGCAGAAAAGGACCTAGGGGTTACAGTGGACAAGAAGCTGGATAGGAGTCGCCAGTGCTTCTTTTGCCAAGAAGTTTAACCGCATTTTGGGCTGTATAAGGAGGGGCATTGCCAGCAGATCAAGGGACGTGATCATTCCCCTCTATTCAGCACTGGTGAGGCCTCATCTGGAGTACTGTGTCCAGCTTCGGGCCCCCCACTATCGAAAGGATGTGGACAAATTGGAAAGAGTCCAGCGGAGGGCAACAAAAATGATTAGGGGGCTGGAGCGCATGACTTCTGAGGAGAGGCTGAGGGAACTGGGATTGTTTAGTCTGCAGAAGAGAAGAATGAGGGGGGATTTGATAGCTGCTTTCAACTACCTGAAAGGGGGGTTCCAAAGAGGATGGATCTAAGCTGTTCTCAGTGGTAGCAGATGCCAGAACAAGGAGCAATGGTCTCAAGTTGCAGTGAGGGAGGTTTAGGTTGGATATTAGGAAAAACTTTTTCACTAGGAGGGTGGTGAATCACTGGAATGGGTTCCCTAGGGAGGTGGTGGAATCTCCTTCCCCAGAGGTTTTTAAGGTCAGGCTTGACAAAGCCCTGGCTGGGATAATTTAGTTGGGGTTGGTCCTGCTTTGAGCAGGGGGTTGGACTAGATACCTCCTGAGGTCTCTTCCAACTCTAATCTTCTCTGATTCCCTCCCTCACTCCCTCACCCACCCCCAGCTGCTCTGCTCATGGGGCTTTTTAGGCAGGCATGACTAAACCCTCAGGCTCCTGTGTACTCCTGACCCTCCTCTCCTTCCAGCTCCTGGCCAACTCCAAAGCACATACCTCGCGGTTCATCAGTGCCAACCTTCCATGCAACAAGTTTAAGAATCGCCTGGTGAACATCATGCCATACGAGCTGACCAGAGTCTGCCTGCAGCCCATCCGTGGAGTCGAGGGCTCTGATTACATCAACGCCAGCTTCATAGATGGCTACAGGTAAGAGTCACCAGGATGCATGGGCCCATCCCCTCAGGCCTAGGAGCAGCTGGGACTGGCCATTGTGGGTGCTGAGCTCTTCCATCTGCCAGGCGTCGCCCCCTGGCGCTGGATGGAAATGGAGTGGGTTGGATTTGAGTCTAATCCTGTTTCTCTTCATGGCGTTGGGATCCTGGCTGAGGTCAGGTACTGCATGACAAGCGATCGTCAGCCAGAGCTCCCCTTTTCTAGCTCCCAACGTGTGCGCTCTTCGCCCCGTGCTGACAAGCACTTTCTGGGGTAACTGTTCCCACCCTCTGTAAATGTTCCGCACGGGCCCCTCTGCTGAGAGCCACCCCCCCACACACACTCTGTTTCTGGCCTCCCGGGAAGCCCAGTTGAAAGCTCTGCAGTAGCTGGAGCAGCCTCTGCGAGAAGGGGCCGCTTGGCATTCAGCAGCAACTGGTGGCGGCCAGTGGAGCAGCCTGAGGCCCTTGGCTGCAGGGACTCTGGGAGGTCTCAGGCAGAAGCTTGG
The DNA here is from genome assembly GCF_003597395.2 of Chelonoidis abingdonii. NCBI lineage: Eukaryota > Metazoa > Chordata > Testudines > Testudinidae > Chelonoidis > Chelonoidis abingdonii. Next base: position 1,525,744 of record NC_133775.1, read on the forward strand.
GATGGGCAGGGCTGGAGCCGGGCATTAGTGAGACCCGTGCAGTAGCCTGCTCTCGGGGACGCTCTGTACGGAGCGTGAGCAGGCGGTCGGTGTCCCACGTGACACGTTCCCGTGGTTCCGTGCAGCATGTTCCTGGCTCCTGAGCTCTGTGAGGGCAGGGCAACGGTTGTGGCAGGTGCACCAAGGAGCAGCTTCGCCCAGCCACTAGCCCCAGCACAGAGCCTCCCCCAACCCTATCCCTTGGCATTCAGCGCAAATGAACGTGCCACTCGCCCACCAGGAACTGGGCCAGCAGGTTCCTGCCTTGGGTCCCCCCTGCTTGACATCCGAGCCACAGACACTGCAGGAGTGGGAATGAGTGAAAGCCTGCCACATAGGGTGCCAGGGCCCCGGGACCCTATGCTCTCAGGGAGTGGGCAGGTGGGGTCAGTGTGCTCCCAGCATGGCAGCCTGGGGCTCTTGGGCAGAATGGGCCAGAGGGCAGTGAATACAGTCAGCCCTGGAGTGCTGTGTGGGAGAGGACAGGCCGCTTAGAGCTGCATGGAGCCTGGTGGCAGCGGGCAGAGCTGGCCTCGTCTCTCTCTCATGCCTGGCACCAGTGCAAACGCCAGCTCCCAAACTGGGCCACTTCTGGGGCTGGCGACTGCTGTGCCCATGGCTGCCTTCCAGCACTAAGCCTCGGTGTGTGGTGTCCCTAGCTGCCCATGCTGCCTGGCGAGCGATGCTGTTTGTGGCATGGAGGAATGGCTGTCTGCGCAGCAGGTGGTACCGTGTCATGGCCGACCTATCGCCTCCCTGAAAGGCTCTGTTATCTCCTGTCCATTCGGCCGAACTGAGCAATCCCTCTGAGGCTGATCTAATGAGATCAATGGCCCCAGCTCCTGTAGGCATCACTAAAGCTGCATCTTTATTAGCTCCGTTGTTTCTTCCTGCCCTCTTACTCTTCACGTTGATGGTGCTGTATAAGCCCCCCGGAAGCAGCGTCCATATCTGTCCTACAACAGAGTCATTCATTTTTAGCACCAAAGGAGAGATTTGATGATGGTAAGTGCCACAGGCCCCTATTCTGAGATCTCCAGCACTACATAGTGGTGGAAACGTGAACAGCTCCTCATTACTGACGCCCACGGCCAGGGAGTCTCCTCGGTCTTGCTGATTGCTGTGCTTTTCCCTCCCTGTGCTCACCGAGCACGGGGCACCATGGCCGCTGGAGTTATCCTGCACGAGAGCTCACCCAGGCAGTGCTACTGGAGAGCAGCGCCTGTGCCTGCCCTGCTGCTTCCCTTGTGGCGAAGTCTGATCGCGACGGCCAGACCTGCACTGGGGCAGGAGCCTGTCCATGGGTCCGGAAGCACCCTGCAGGACATGGGGGCAGGGCCTGCCTGTCCCAGGTCCCAGCACACACCCCTGGCCTGGCTGCTGTGGCCGGCGGTGCAGCCAGGGGAGCAGTGTTCTGCCTTTGTTCACTGCCCACTGTGCCAACAACACACGATCCAGGCCCACTGCTGTGACCGCCGCTGCCTCAGTAGCCAGCCTGCGTGACCCGGGTGAGCTGACTCGAGCTCTCTGGGGCGATTGAAGGGCATCTCTGGATACCAATGCCGCTGGTGGCAGAATCAGCAGCCGAGCCCAGGCGGGGCCGTGCAAGGCTCCAGGGACGCTGGGGGAAGGGCTTTGTGCAGCGGAGGAGCAGTGTGCAAAGGGTGGTTGTCAAGGGGACAACAGGTTCTTGGGGGCTCAAGGACTCCTCCCTCCCCGAGCCCCAGGGAGTCCAGCACACGGAGCCGCATCCAGCATGCTCACCCCCTGCCAGTGGGCACTGCCCACGGGGACACCCTCCAACCAGCCCTCTTGGGCACTGATCCAGCTGCTGCAGAGCCCCACGCCCAACTCGGTGAATGCTCAGCCCGAGCCCTTCGAATGGGCATGAGCTGCCTGGGGACCCCTCACCTGCTGTTCTGAGGGTGGCTTGTGTGTGTTGCAGGCAGCAGAAAGCCTACATTGCCACGCAGGGGCCCCTGGCGGAGACCACGGAGGATTTCTGGCGTATGCTCTGGGAGCACAACTCCACCATCGTGGTGATGCTAACCAAGCTGCGTGAGATGGGCCGGGTAAGGGCTGAGGGGCAGGAGAGTGGGCTGGGGAAGGGCTGGCGGAAGGCATGGGCCAGGGAAGGGCTTTGAGGGGCTGGGCCGGAAAAGGGCTGCCAGGAGGCGGGGGCAGGAGAAGGGCTGGCGGGAGCTTGGGCCGGGGAAGGGCTGGGGGGGCTCAGTGCCAGGAGATTGGGGGGGGAGGGGGCTGAGCACACATCGTATCTGAGGAGATATATGAGACTGCGCTCAGGCCTGAGCCATCAGAGCGACTGCCGCCATCTATTCCTCACATGGTACTCGACCCTTCAATGAGGGCTATCCTGGGGGTCACCAATTTTTATTGAATGATTTAGCCTGCATTTATTCAAAACAAAATTGAGCCCTGCACACCCACTTCTTCTCCTGGAAACAAATACCCAATGGCCATTGGCCTCCTGAAATCTGCAAACTTTGCCTCTACTACGGCCACCCACTAGTCATAGCTCATTCCAGCTCATGTCACCCACAGCCTTCACTGGTAGAGCTGATGACTCTATCTTAATCGGCAACTGGCCGGCTGTCTTCTCCCAGAGACTTTGGTCCCAACGCCAAGTGTTAACACTGTGTGCTTATTATGCAAGGATAACTCACTCGCCCACACAAACTAAAAAGCTATTGGGAAATACTTGATCAGGAACTCCTGGCGATTAAATAACTGTGCCTTTGCATGTGATGGCTGCTCTACCTTGGAAAGAGCTAAGCTTCACCTAGTGCACATACTCACAATCATAAAATCTGGAAGGTATAGCCTATGCTAGGACAAAAGCCTGTTGAAACAACAGCAGCATTTGAGGGATTCTTGTTCTTCTCACAATGCAATTTTCATTAATCACATACTGCCCCAGATCCAAAAATGGCAAAGCCAACACCCTGTCCAGAAGATAGGTACCAACCCACATTTCTCAAATTCTCCAGAACGTTGTCAGGCAGCTTCAATCACCAGGATGTATTAGACTGCATACACTCATCTTTCTGCCTCAGGAATTTCCACCAGATGAACAAGCTATTATCCACAAGAGACCACATAGACTCCCCAGGAAGGGATCATGTACATGAGAGACCAGAGTCTAGTTCCCCTTGGACCCACTAAGAGTTGCAGTGCCTGCAATTATATTTCGCGCCTAGAAGCGGACACTCTGAGGTTGCTTCAAGACCCAACAAATAAACACTTCTGTTTCCTTTTGTGACCCTGCTACAAACACAATACCAGTTATTATTTGCCTCCTTGACATATGATGTGCCCATGTCAAGACAACCATGGCCACAAGCCCTGCAGCTTCTATCCCATGGACACCCCGTCCTCTGATCCTGGTGCGCCATACTACGTGGACTTTATTGTTTAGAATTACCAGAGTCCAACAAATTTACAACATTTTTTATGGTAATGGAACAACTTACCAAAATGGCCACTCATCCTTTTGCACCAGGACTCCCCTACACTGTAAAAGACACGTCCAGCCATGGAGTCTGCCTCCTGTTGCCTTACAAGCCCAAATCCTCTTTAGGCCACATCAACCAAAATATCTTTTACGCTTCTTCCCCAAGATCATATTTGTGCTCAGAGGGCTCCTGCCTTGGCCTTCTTTCTCTGCCTCTGAGTCTCTCTCTGTCTTCTCTCTTCTTATTGCCCCCTCAGGTCCACCTGGCGTCAGAACAATACCCAGTGCGAACCCTCTGCCATGTGGTGCCTTAGTTTCTTGGCTGACTTCTGGGCTTGTCTTCATACTCGGTAAATAAGCACCACTACAATTGATGCCGAGCGACATTGATAGTGAGTCTGCGTTGAAACACTATAAGTCAATGGCAGACGCGCTTCCCATTGCTTTCAAGTACTCACTTCCCTGAGAGGTGCGAGCTACATCAATGGCGAGAGAGTCTCCTGTTTGACATAGCGCAGTTGTAGACACAGGTGGAGGCAATTCTAAAACTATTATCAACTTAGATACATAACTTACGTCAATTTAACTAGCGCTAACTTAAGATCAACTTACCTCATTAACATAGACTGTCTCTTACAGTCTGTCTCCTTTAGCAATATTAAAATAAAGGGCATGCTCATACCTCAGTGTTGAACAAAGTTTAACTTAACCCATAACAAACCTTTACCCCATCATAACAATTACACATACCTATGTCCCAGTTCACCATGTAGTCACCAGCAGATTTGCCCAGTTCTTCCATAATAATCGTAATGTGCTAATTATCCATTAAAACTCTGATCAGAACTACACTCTCCAAAGCACTTTAAATGGCAGCCAAATGGAGCTTTTAATAGCATGTTGTTCAGGAATCTATTCCCGTCTGAGAGGCCAAAGATAAGGTTTCATGTCGCTGAAGGAAATGCCTATTCTCTTTTTGTATTCTGAAGCACAAGGAGAATTTGTCTTTCCCGAAGCTGCCCAAGCAATACAAATTGGGCGAAGATGCGAAGGAAGGAGGGATGAGGGAATTCACGCCTTTTGGGCAATTCGCTCCGTCCGTGAGATGGGCCGAGTAAGGCTGAGGGCAGAGAGTGGTGGAAGGGCTGCGAAGATGCCAGGAAGGGCTTTGAGGGGCTGGCCGGAAAAGGCTGCAGGAGCGGGCAAGGAGAAGGGCTGCGGGGACTGGGCGGGGAAGGGCTGGGGGTGCGCCGGCCAGGGAGGGATGGTGGGAGGCAGGAAGGGCTGGGCGGAGGGGGCTGGAGAAGTTTGGGGGTGGGGCAGGAGGCGTCGGGGAGGCTGGGCTGGGGAGGTTGGGGGGGGCTGGCCGGAAGCAGGAACGGAGGGGTTTGGGGGTGGGCTGGGAAAGGCTTTGGATGGGCGGCCAGGGAAGGCTGATCCCAGCAGCGGGGCCGGAAAGCTTTGGGATGGGGCAGGGGAAGGGCTGGCGGGAGGTTTGGGCTGGGGAAGGGCTGGCGCGGGCGGGGCTTGGTGAGCAGGGCGAAGGCTTGGGACTGGTGCGCAGGGATAGGGCTGGAGGGCTTGGCCGTGGGAAGGGGGGGAGTGGGGCTGGGCCGGGAAAGGCTTTGGGGGGCTGGGGGCCGGGAGAAGGCTGGAGGGTGGGCTGCGGGGCTGGGCCGGGGAAGGGGCGGGGGAGCTGGGCTGGTGGGAGGCAGGGACCTGGGGGAAGGGGTTTGGGGGGCTGGGCAGGCGGAAGGGTAGGGAGCGGGGGCTGGTGGGAGGAGGGACCGGGGAACGGGTTTTGGGGGGGCTGGCTGGGGAAGGGCTGGGCGGGGGTGGCAGGAGGCAGGGCCGGCGAAGGGTTTGGGGGGGCTGTGGCCAGGGGAAGGCTTGGGGGGCTGGGCGGAGAGGGCTGTGAGTGTGGGGCTGGCCGGAGGCAGCGACTGGGAGGTGTTGGGGGGGCGGGCCGGGAAGGGCTGGGAGCGGGGCTGGTGGGAGGCAGGGACCGGGGAATGGGGTTGGGGGGGCGTGGGAGGGGAAGGGCTGGGGAGGCGGGGCTGGCGGAGGCCAGCGACTGGGGAAGGATTGGGCGGGGGGCTGGGCAGGGGAAGGCTGGGGAGAGCCGGGGGCTGGGCTGTGGGAAGGTGGGGCGGGGCTGGCAGGAGGCAGGGACCGGGGAAGGGGTTTGGGGGGGTGGCAGGGCTGGGGATACACAGGCCCCCTGGGCGAGGGCCTGGCTTTGCTGCTTCACACGTCTCCTCTTGCCTGCAGGAAAAATGCCACCAGTACTGGCCGGCGGAGCGCTCAGCCCGCTACCAGTACTTCGTGGTGGACCCCATGGCAGAGTACAACATGCCCCAGTACATCCTCCGTGAGTTCAAGGTCACCGATGCCAGGGTGAGTGGGGCCGGCGGTGCTCTGGGGCACGTCCCTCCCACGGGAGCCGCTCGCCGGGGCCGGACAGTGACGGGCTGGGATCCCCTCAAGGGCCCAGCAGGCTGTTGCTCCCAGGGCTGTTCTCATCTCTGGGGCAGGAGCTGGTGGCCAAGCCCCTTCCCAGTGCTCCAGCAGTGACAGAGGCAGCCAGACCCCTGGGCTGGGGCTGCACCTTCAGCTGAGTCAGCCCTGGCTGGGCATCCCGGCACTGAGCCAGCGGAGCCCTGCCGTGCCCCCTTCTTACTGGTGGCACCAGCCAGTGGGGGAGGAGACTCAAGCCCAGAGGGCTAGCTCAGTGGTTTGAGCACTGGCCTGCTAAACCCAGGGTTGTGAGTTCAATCCTTGAGGGGGCCACTTAGGGATCTGGGGCAAAAATTGGTCCTGCTAGTGAAGGCAGGGGGCTGGACTCAATGACCTTTCGAGGTCCCTTCCAGTTCTAGGAGATTGGTATATCTCCAATTATTACTAACAGCGCAGGGAAACGAAACCTGCCCAGACTCAGTCCCAGGTCACCTGTCCCACACCCAGGCCTGGTCCAGGTCTGCGGAGCCCGGCCCCCGCGAGGCCCAGCCCAGCCTGGGATCCTGGCCTGGAAACCCACCCTTGGGGCTTTGCAGAGCCCGGCCCCGGCCCAGGAACCATCCCCCAGGAACCACCCGCCCCCGGTGCTCTGTAGAGCCCGGCCCCAGCCCGGGAACCCACCCCTGGGGCTCTGCAGAGTCTGGCCCCCACAAGGCCCAGCCTGGCCCGGGACCCCCCCCCGGTCTCTGCAGGCTGGCGTGTGAGCAGGGCCCACACAGACGTCTCCTCCCCGCAGGATGGGCAGTCACGGACCATCCGCCAGTTCCAGTTCACGGACTGGCCCGAGCAGGGGGTGCCAAAGACTGGCGAGGGCTTCATCGACTTCATCGGGCAGGTGCACAAAACCAAGGAGCAGTTTGGCCAGGATGGACCCATCACGGTGCACTGCAGGTGAGTGCTGGCCGGGCTCTAGCCATTTCGCTGCCCCGGGCACGGTGCTGGGAGCGCTCTGCCGCTCACCCGGCCCGCAGCTCCGGAGGAGCATCCCCAGGCCCCGCGGCTCCGATGGAGCATCTGCAGGCATGCCTGCGGGAGGTCCACCGGAGCCACCTGCCGCCCTCCCAGCAACCAGCAGAGCGCCCCCCACAGCATGCCGCCTCAAGCACACGCTTGGCGCGCTGGGGCCTGGAGCCGGCCCTGTGCGGGAGGCTGCCCAGGGTAGGCAGAGCTGGGAACCCCCCCACCCCACCCAGAGACACTGTCCTTCACAGAGCCACGAGGAGTCCTGCTCAGCAGTGCTCCCTGGAGCCCTCAGACACTGCCGCCTGTACCGCGGGGCAGAGCTGGGAACGGCTCTCCTGCCCCCCCGGCAGCCCTGCTGGGAACCGTTCTCCTGCCCCCCGGCAGCCCTGCTGGGAACCGTTCTCCTGCCCCCCAGCAGCCCTGCTGAGAACCGTTCTCCTGCCCCCTGTCCCCCAGCAGCCCTGCTGGGAACCGTTCTCCCGCCCCCTGCCCTCCCGGCAGCCCTGCTGGGAACCATTCTCCTGCCCCCCCCGGCAGCCCTGCTGGGAACCGTTCTCCTGCCCCCCAGCAGCCCTGCTGAGAACCATTCTCCTGCCCCCTGTCCCCCAGCAGCCCTCCTGAGAACCGTTCTCCTGCCCCCCCCCGGCAGCCCTGCTGGGAACCGTTCTCCCGCCCCCTGCCCTCCCGGCAGCCCGGCTGGGAACCGTTCTCCTGCCCCCTGGCAGCCCGGCTGGGAACCGTTCTCCCGCCCCCTGCCCCCCCGGCAGCCCGGCTGGGAACCGTTCTTCCGCCCCCTGCCCCTCCGGCAGCCCTGCTGGGAACCGTTCTCCTGCCCCCGGCAGCCCGGCTGGGAACTGTTCTGCCCCCGCCGCTCAGCAGCCTGGCTGGGAACCGTTCCCCTGCCCCCCGGCAGCCCGGCTGGGAACCGTTCCCATGCCCCCCCGCCCCTCAGCAGCCCTGCTGGGAACCGTTCTCCTGCCCCCCGCCCCTCAGCAGCCCGGCTGGGAACTGCCCTCCCACCCCTCCGGCAGGTACAGGCTGCCACGCAGGACATGGAGGGGAGCCCAGACCTTCAGCACGCCCCAGTCCTGGGGACGGCACGTGGGCACTGCAGGGAGGCCGGGTAGTGCCCGCAGTGCAGGGGGACAGGAAGCAGAGGCCCCCAAGAGTCTCTGCAAGCCCCTTTCCATCCAACATGCCCCCCACTGGCTGAATGGGCCTGGCTCCCTGTGGGCCCGGGTGGCTCAGTGACGGGGCAGGGCTGCGGGGGGACATGGGGCCTGGGGTCTTTGCTGACGGCCCCTCTGCTCCTTGTGCTCGCAGTGCTGGGGTTGGGCGTACAGGAGTGTTCATCACGCTCAGCATTGTCCTGGAGCGCATGCGCTATGAAGGGGTGGTTGACATGTTCCAGACGGTGAAGACCTTGCGAACGCAGCGACCAGCCATGGTGCAGACAGAGGTGGGTGCCCGCGTGCCCCCTGCTGACGGAGGGCAGAACTCCCCCAGGCTGGGAGCTGGCGCCCCTCCAGCCCTTGCTGGGGTGTGCCCGGTAAAGGGAGGCTGCACTGCCAGCCGGGTGCCCGGTGGTGCCCTAGGCCTGTGCGGAAGGGGCTCATTTCAACAGCTGAATCTGGCAGCAGGTCCCAGTCTCTGGCCCACCCTGGGCTCCAGGCTGGATCAGGAAGCCCTGGTGGGAGGAGGGTTCTTGGGCTGGGCTGTGGGGGGGCTTGGGGGTAGGGGGAGCTGGACTTCCCCTCTCTGCTTTATGCTGTGCCCCCCACCCGGAGCAGCCAGGCGGGTTTGCAGGCACAGGTGTGTCTGTCCCACTCTGCAGGCTACGGCCAGGCCACTGGTTAATGTCTGGTGTCTTGCTGCCTGGGCCTGGGCAGGGAGGCAACAGCTGGAGCCTCAGTGGGGTTAGTTCTGAGCCACCGGCTGTGGTGGCCCTGGCTGTGCTTGGAGATCTCGCTCTGAGCTGGGAACGGCCTGTCAGGGCTGCCAGCTGCATGGAGAGCCCCTCGCCAGGGCCGGGCCTGGCGCTGCCCTAGGGACAACCAGAGCGGGAACCAGCAGCCAGGGCCCCAGGGGACCCTTCAACCCGGCCAGATCCTGCAGGACAGCCAGCCAGGGTGCCCAGACAGCAAGTGTGAAAAATCAGGATGGGGTGGGGGGTAATAGGGGCCTGTATAACAAAAAGATCCAAAAATCAGGAATGTCCCTAAGCCCAGTGCATGCCCCTTTCCCTGGAGCTTGGGTGAAGTGCAGCCTCCATGCTAAAATACCAGCCTGCGCTGGGCTGGGCAGCACCCCGCCCCGACCCCGTCGAAGGGCCCCACCTAGCCCCCGCCTTGCAGGCAGTTCTCACTGTGCGGAGGGCGACGGGGCCAGAGAGACACAGGGGCCAGGAGCAGGGCAGGTCTCCCGAGTCCAGGGCTAGTGCTCTAAGCACTGGCCGGTCCTGCCTCCTGCCTCTCCTTTGGAACATCACAGCCGCTTCGGGGACAAGCTTGGCCATGTGCAGGGGCTGGCGCCTTTGCTCAGGCTGTCCTCGTGGTCAGTCCTTGTGCTGCGCCGCGCAGCGCCCCTGCCTTCTGCACAGGGCTCCCTTCACACGCCTGCCCTCTCTCCTTGCAGGACCAGTACCAGCTGTGCTACAGGGCAGCACTGGAGTATCTCGGCAGCTTCGACCACTATGCAACGTAACTAGTGCTTCCCCCAGTCGCAGTGGGAATGTCTAGGAGCGGAGAGAGTCCTCCTGAGCCACAGCTGCCGTTCTTCAGTCCTGTACAGACGCTGCTGCTGCCGAGGCAGCAGACCTCCCACGGCCAACCAAATCTGACCACTGCATTGAGGAGCATCGCCCCGCGCTGAGCAAGGGAGTCCGACTCCAGCAGCATTTCCAGTGTCCTGACAAACATCTGCTCACTTGTCTCCCTCTCGGCCCCCTCGCGCGACTGCATTTCACAGACAGGCTTTAGGTGGATGGAACGGGATCTTTTTTTATCTGTAAAATAGTTACTCGTGTTTTTATAATCCTTTCTCTTCGTTTGCTAGTCTTACCGTCTGGCTGGGGCAGAGCTCGGTCTGTCAGGCCTTCTGGGGGTTCCTTTCCTTTCGCCTGTTTCCCCTTCTCCTGTGTTTGGATCTGCCCCTGCCTTTGGTGCTGCCCATTTTAGTGCAGCCACTTGGAGACCCTGGCAGTGACTGGCTCACAGTTCCAGACCTTCCATTCCCCGTAGGCTGCTTGTAACCCTCTGTAGAACAGAAACGTTCACAGAATCGGAGCTAAGCTACTGATGATTTCTTTAGCTGTTTTCCCCTTATTTCCTGGTGGGGGAAGGCACTTGGGGTCGCGGGAGAGACAATTCCATCGCAAGCTCGAAACTGGTCAGTCCTATTCAAGTGCGTGTTAACCCATTCAGTGCCCATGTGTGTTGGCAGCTCCCAAGCTGACGTGACTTGTTTGTGAGAGACCCAAAATCCCAGACTCCTGGCCTGCGGGCCTCTCTCTGTCTCTCACTGGGGAGGGGGCAGGAAGGCAGCAGAAGCCAACCGCACCGTGTCCCTTTCTGCTTATGCTGCAGTTGTGGGTGTGCAGGCAGCTCTCACCAGTGAATGCATCACCACATTTCCAAAGGGAAGGAGCACAATTCTAGCAGCTCCCGCAAGGGGGCTGCAGGGGCTATTTTTGGAAAATGGGGTACTTCAGGGAAGGGGCAGCAGGGGAGGGGAGACATGTTTTCGGAGGTTGGGTGTATCTAATTTCTGCTATCCTGCAAATGTTTAAAGTCATTAGAATATTGTACTTTCGGCTACTTCAGGACGTTCTAATGAACCAATGTGGCAAGTCTACTGGACTTAATTTAATGGTACTATATCTTACTACTCGTTATCCTATCACGCTGGCACTAACGACGGGCGACCGCCCTCTCGGGTGCACAGAGTTCTCAGTAAAGGTGGTGGGAGGGTGGCTAATTGTATTATCGAATGTATTCCAATGCTAAGAATCTGAGCGCCGGTGAAATCCGCAATCCAGGGTGGGGATGTTGGAGGAGACGTTCATTTTTCCCTTGTGGATGCATAGTGCCGTAGGGGTCGCTGGTGTACACAGTCTGTTTTCTATTTGTTAATAAAAAACAATCTACAGCATCATTGCCTAATTCTTGATGTTAATAAATTTGAATAATCAGGTTTCATACAAGCTGGTCTTGCTGCCTTCTTTGTTCAGCAATAAACAGAAGCCAGGGGCCTTTCTGCTACGGGCCCTCATCAGCTCCCCGGGCCGCAGGGGACCAAGACTGGGGTGCTGCTCACAGGGACTGAGCCCTAGGGGCCTCTCCACTCTCATTCCTGGCAGCCGACTGGGCCTATAGCAGAGGTTGTGGAGCCCAGCCTGGCTCTGAACAGAGGAGCAGGGGAAATGGGGCTGTGACCCCTCCCCATCTTCTGCCCTGGCCATGTGAAGCGCAGGGAGAAGGGGGCACGAGCCCTGTCAGAGGCTTGGCAATGGAGCATCTGCATTGCTCCTGCTTTGAACCTGTCGCAGGGGACAGTCAGCAGAAAGGGTTGAAGAGCCGCAGAGCCGCTCTTGTCCCAGCGCGGCAGCTCTGTGGGGCGGACGCTGCTCAGCTTCCTTTCCTGGAGAAAGGAGACGTTAAACCTAGCTCACTGGGCTCGACTGGCTGCAATGGACTGTCCTTCGAGGGGCAAAGGGAAAAGGGGGCAGCTCTGCTAACTGGCGGGGGGGGGGGGTGCTCCCCCTCCTGGGCTGGGTGGGGCATAGCTCTCTGGCCTCCCTGGAGTGAAGTGGGGATGGGCACTGCCAACAGCAGCTGGTACTTGGCAGGGAGGGGGCGCCCCACGTCCTTGCAGTTCACAGCCCCTGGCACGCAGTGGTGGGTCCCAGCTGGGTGTCTTCTCCTCTAAGGGAAGAGCTGTCCCCGGCACTGGGGAGGGAAATCAGGCAGGTCTCTCCCCTCGGTACAGATGCTCCACGCCAGTGGGGTGCATGGGGGGCAGTGCAGGCCAGGAACCCCTTTTTGATACAGTGTCTCTCCCCCTATGCTGCCTCCAGCCCAGGGAGCACAGGACCCTGTGAGCCCTGAGACGGGTTGCGCCTGCACTGCGCTGGAACCATAGCCCCCCGCAGCACTAGGGCACTGCTGGGGGGCTGGTGTCTTAAAGCTGGGACCCTTCCCTGGCCAGGCCACACAGCGCAGTAACGCAGCCCTAGTGCCTGCGTTGCCATGGAAGGTTGCCCTTTCTGTTGCAGTACAAGGTGGGCTAGTGCCAAAATAGAGCTATGGTCTAGCTCCTGCCCCACCACCAGGCAGGAACCTCATTGCCACAAATCCAGCCACTATTTCTTGCACATGGCCGAGAGTCACCATTCCACAGAGCAGGAGATGATTCATGGCACGACACACTTGCATGACAACAGCCCCCACTTGGGATTTTTCCAACTCCAAAATAATTTCCCACAGACCAGTAGCAATCTAATGTCACAAGTGCCTTAAATGTAACTTTTGCCTTAGTGAAACCCCTCTGACAGCTTGGCCTGCTCTCCCCAGGCGCTGCAGTGCTCTGGCTTAGCTGGGAGGAGAATGTGCTGTGATGTCTCACAGGCAGGCAGGGGTCATGGAGCTGTGAGGGCTGCGTATCAGTCAGCTGGCAGGAGAAGCATGGAGATCACACGTGTCCCTCCGCCACATATGGATGTAACGTAACCCCATCAGCAGCACAGGAGCCTGGCAGAGATGTGAAGTGGCCCATTCCTCGCAATGGGATTGGCACAGCTGACAGGATGAGTGACACCTGAGGCCATGGCTACACTAGTGAGCTGATGGGGCACAGCTGTACCGATGTAGCAGCGCCGCCGTAACATCGCTCGTGTCACTGCTCCGTACAGCCAGGCAGGAGCTCTCCCGTCGACAACATTACACCATCCCCAACGAGCAGCGGGAGAGCGTCCCCCAGCACCCTGAGGTCCAGCACCTATGCTGAGGGGGGGTCTTTTCACAGCCCTGAGCAACAGACATTGACAAAAACGCTAGTGTAGCCATAGCCTGAAACAATAGCTTGAGACCTGTGACGTGCTCCATGGACGGGCTCATCCCCCTGTCCCTGCTTGGCTATACCCTGGCGTTGTACTGCTTGACCAGCCTAGTTAACATGGTGCAGCCACCGAATGTGGATGCAAATGTACTGCTGTAACACCGTATTCCTGGCCAGGAAGGAGCCTGAGCACGTCCAGCCCAGTGTAACTACGTCCTTCTGCTCCTGGCCCAGCACTGACAGAATCTTGCACCAGCCTCTCTGGGTCACTGGCCGTGTGGTAGCCAGTCCCTCCCATTAGCCTAGTCCGACCCCACCAGGCCAGGCTTTGTACCCTGCTCACAGTCCTGCTGTAATGGGATATGTCTGCCCGGGCTGCAGCTGGGAGCCTTTCTGCCCAGCTTGATGGACTCTCGCTAGCTGCACTCGCAGCATCACTCTAAAAATACCTGCATAACCAGCACTTTGAACTGGATGGGAGCCTGGGCTCTGAGGACCACCCCTCTTCCTGGGCCTCAGGCACCAAGCGACAACTTCAGAGTGCTGGCTATGCAGTTACTTCTAGAGCACTAACATGAACCCAGATCCACTGCCATGGGCTGGGAGGCTCCCTGCCAGGTGGCTTCAATCAGGCCTGCCTGTGCCATCATTAGCTACCTCCTAGCCTAAGGGGGCAGCCTGAAACATCTGGGTCTCATAAAACTCCCTTTGGCAGAGAGATGACAGGGAGCAAACTGAGCTTCTGCAGAAGGCCTAAAGAGGCGCTGGAGGCCGGACGCAGAGAGCCTTGCTGGTAGCACAGAGGGGCTGAGTGGGAAGCAGGCTGGGAGTCACCACTCTATCTCAGAGCCAGAGCGTGGACAGTAGCCCAAAGGGACTGGCAATGCTGCCTGGAGGGCAGGCAGAAGAAAAGCCTTTCTGTGTCTTTCGATCTGGGTTATCCTGAAATGAGACTGAACCAGATGGAGAACTGAGCCATGTGAATTTCCAGGACAGAAAAAATCCTGGTAAATTGTATAAAAAGCTCACGGGGCGAGGAGGCTGTATTGTTCAAACAACCTGAACTTTGGATCCCTCACAAAGCACAGCAGATTACAAGGCACTCTGGATGTGCGTGTGGTGCTCAGAGCCCTCGAGAGAATCAGCTGTTAAACAGTAAGACAGGCTAAACCTTAAATGTAGTGGTGACCTTCCCCAAGTTACCGCCTGCTTGCTTGACCTTTTCTAGATCCCCAGTGTGTAATGCCCATTTGCAGCTGGTTCCCTGCCCCGTGGGTGGGAAGAGGGCCTCAGCAGAGATGTGAGCTGCCCCATCCCTTGCAATGGGGTGTTAATGCCAAAGGCTGACAATGGCAAGGTAAAGGCTAGTAATTAGAATCATGATAAGAGCAGCGCTTAGCTAATGTGTTCATCTGAAGTGGCTGGAGAATCAGATGATGGTTTATTCAGCACCACAGCTGAGCACAGGGTTAAGAGCCATCAGACCATAACCCTGTGCTCTGAGGGGATTTTCCAGTCGACTTTTAAATGTTTCACTTCCAGACAGTGAAGCACTGGGGTACTGCCCTTTGTAGGCTAGTCCGCACTCCGGCGCAACTCACTCCAAAGTTTCGCCTGTTTAAAAAAAAAAATCTGTATTTCATCCCAATGCTCCCAATCCAAGCTTCTATGTGAGCCACCAGGAAAAGGAGAAGGGACTGCATCTACCAGAAGAGGTTTGAGATGGGGCTCCAGTAGCCACCAAACAGGAGGGAGGAGGCCAGCTGAGGTGCCACCAAAGGTGGAGGTGGGACTAGTGAGGAGTGAGCATAGGTCCTGTACCTTTTTTACCACATTTTGCCCTGGAGGGGAATGGCTTGTGAGGGCCCTGCTCTCACTTTATATGTCTCCTAGTAACACTAAGCAGCATACTGCCCAAGCGCTGGCCTTTGGGGATTCAATTGATTTAAAGGTGGTTTTTACTGGTACACTTGTTCAATAAGACAAGAAATGGTTGCACCATTTAGCAAGGAATTTCTCTGTTTGCTTCAGGTGGACGTTCAGCAGCTCCTTCCCGCCCACTCCCAGGGTTTTTCTTGCATTCAGCTGCTTGCATAAACATTTTCATTTGTAAAGGTCCCCACTGACAGTGACTCTTTTGCCTGTTCTGAGCTGGCTCACGTTTGGGAGCGGAAACATTCTGGGCCCTTCAGCTAAAGCTGCCTGATGCCTTCCCACTGGTTTTAATAAGCAATCGCCACCTGAGTATCAGCCAGGGCAACAATCCATTGCCCCGATTTCTCTACCTTCACGCTTCGCTCATGGTGACTCCACACCATTTACCATGGAAAATGGCTTGCATCAGCCTAATATGGAAAAGTTGGTTCAGGATTCTAGAAATGAAACAGTGCGTGCCTGCCCAATGACATACAAGCTGGAACACACACTTAGTTTTCTGCTATCTTGCACCCTCCCACAATCTAAGAAAAGTTTTTCGGACCATATCTGTGGAAGATTTTGGGTCCTCCGTTTGCCTCATTTGTATTCATCTCAGGTGCTAGTTCTGGCCCTTGAGTTCTCCTGATTGTAATTGAATTGTCCCCTCAGAAGAGAGGCTCACCTGAAGCTTGTCTGGTTTTGTGCTGGGAAGGTTCAGCAGGACCTTCATGGCTGCTTTGACAATAACCTGACAGCAAAGGAGACCCCTGGTGGGAGAAATGAAATAGCATCTTGGAGGGCTCATTTAGGTATGAGTGCGACCAGTCACTTTGCTCATGGGTTCGGGGCATGGTTGCAGGCTCCTTTTAGGGTGGTTATTTTCATCCCCACTGCTGTGCTCTGGTGTTTATGCATTATAACTAAGGCCTTCCTTAATCTGTGATATTGCAGATCCTGCAATATTAAACTCCCACCACAATTTTGACAGTGGGAGCCCCAGCCACCCTGGGGTCAACAGCACGACCTGCCTCTCTCAGCCCTGGGCAGCCAAACACTGGGAGCCCCCACTGTCAACAGCGGGATCCTGCTCTCAGGCCTGGGCTGCCGACAGTGGGAAATTCCAGAAAAGTCACAGACTTGATTACCGCAAATAAGGTCCATTATTACTTTTCCGCAATTTTCCAGGGCTTGTCCACAACTCAGCTGCAATTTTTTGACAATCATCCTGCAATTCAAGTAGGGGTTTAATTATAAAGCATTTAGCATAGCAACATAACCAGCACGTGCCCATCAAGCTCTGACACGTGTCAGATCCCACCAAGCGTTTCCCTGGGTCATGAATTTGGTGCCAGATTATTCTGTAATGTCAAACTCTGCTGAGATTTTGTTTACACACACAAGTTGTACCAGTTTAACTAAATTGGTTTAGAAAACGAATTAGCCAAATTGGCAAGAATCCAACAGAGTGGACATCCTTAAACTGATTGATAACAATTAGCTAAAATCAAGAAGCAACAGATGTAAGCAGAACTGAAGGGAGGCACACTTAATGTGAGATAAGTGTCCCTACAATGGAGTTGCTCGTTTAACAAAAACACTGTCAAAACCCGTTAGTACAACTTGTGTGTGCAGCCATGCTAGGTGTGTACATGCTGTCCAGTTCGCCCTAGTCTGTAGCCAGCGCTGGGTGCCGCCCGATTGCTGATGTGAGCTCAAGGAAGACAAGCTCCTTGTGCCAAGATCTGCAGACCTCTGCTGGCATGTGCCCTGTGGGACCAAACCTCTGCTGGCCCTAACGGAGACGGCACGAGGCCTCAACCAGTTAGCGCCAGGGGGCCAAGCCAGTGGGACCATCGCCGTGACAACCCCATGAGGACAGAACAACTAATGGAAATGATGCAGAGCAGACTGAATAACTCTGGACGCACCCTGGCCCTGCAGACCACACCAGCAAGTACCCCGCCTGCCCCCAGCACAGGGCCAGGGCTCCCCCTCCGCACAGGGCCAGGGCTCCCCGCGTCCCCCCCCCCAGCACAGGGCCAGGGCTCCCCCTGCCCCTCCGCACAGGGCCAGGGCTCCCCCTCCCCGAGTCCCCTCCTTCCCCAAACCTTCCTGGGCTACCGTGAAAGTCCTCCCCGCACAGGGCCAGGGCTCCCCTCTCGCACGAGCGGCCAGGGCTCCCCCTCCGCGGGTGCCCCCTCCAGCACAGGGCCAGGCCGTCCCCGCATCCCCACCCCCAGCACAGGGCCAGGCGCTCACCCCTCCGCACAGGTGCCAGGGCTCCCGCTTCCACCCCCCCCCAGCACTAGTGGCCCATGGGCTCCCCGCCCGGGTGCCCCCCCAGCACAGGGCCAGGCTCCCCCTCCGCACAGAGGCCAGCGGCTCCCCCTCCCCTCCCGCACAGCGCCAGGGCTCCCGGTCTGCCTCGGTCCCCCCAGCCCCCAGCACAGGCCAGGCTCCCCTCCCGACGGGTGCCCCCCACCCAGGCACAGGGCCGGCAGCCATGGCTCCCCCTCCCCCCTCCGCACCAGGGCCAGGGCTCCCCCGTCCCCCTCCGGCACAGGGGCCAGGGCTCCGCCTCCCTCCCTGGGTCCCACCTCCAGCACAGGGCCAGGGCTCCCCCCAGTACAGGGGCCAGGGCTCCCCCTCCCCCTCCCTGGCTCCCCCTCCCCCTCCGCACCAGGCAGGGCTCCCGCGTCCGCCGCCCCAGCACGGGCCAGGGCTCCCCCTCCCCGCTCCGCATCAAGGGCCAAAGGGCTCCCCGCGTCCTCCTCCCCGGCACAGGGCCAGGGCTCCCCTCCCCCTCCCACAGGGCCAGGGCTGGCCGCGTCCCCACCCCCAGGCACGGGTCCAGGGCTCCCCCTCCCCCTCCCGGCACAGGGCCCACGGGCTCCCGTCCGTACCCTCCAGCAACAGGGCCAGGGCTCCCTCCTCCCCCAATCCGCACAGGGCCAGGGCTCCCGCGGTCCCCCCCGAGACAGGGTGCCAGGCTCCCCGCGTCCCCCCCAGGCACGGGGGCCGGGGCTCCCCTCCCCGCGTCCCCCCCCCCCAGCACTTATGGCAGGGCCAGGGCTCCCCCTCCCCGCTCGCACAGGGCCAGGGCTCCTCCCCGGGTGCCCCCCCCAGCACAGGCCCACGGGCTCCCCCGTCCCCCCCCCAGCACGGGGCCCGGGGCCTCCCCGCTCTCGTCCCCCCTCCAGCACGGGGCCAGCGGCTCCCCCTCCCCCTCCGCACAGGGCCAGGGCTTCCCCGCGTCCCCCCCCAGCACGGGCCAGGGCTCCCCGCGTCCCCCCCAGCACGGGGCCGGGGTCCCCCTCCCGGCCACGTCCCCCCCCCCAGCACAAGGGCCATGGCAGCGGCCTTCCCGCCTCCCCCTCCGCACATGGCAGGCTCCCCCTCCCCTGGGTGCCCCCTCCAGCAACAGCCATGGTCCCCGCGTCCCCCCCCAGCACGGCCGGGGTCCCCGCGTCCCCCCCCAGCACGGGCCGGGGTGTCCCCCCCGGGGCCGATGTGAAGAGGCGCGGACGAGACCAAAACTTGCGACGGGAGGCGCCCAGCCGGATTCTTTAGCCGGCCGCTCCGAGAGGAGGAATACGTCTTACGTCGCTTGCAATTTCACACGACGTGACATCGTTTCGCGCGCGCAGTCGCATATCCCATCCGCGCGCGGAACTTGATTTCGGGAAGCGGGAGAGCTTGGTCCGCGCTCGCCGCGGTGGCCGTGGCGACGCCTAGATGAAGAGGCAGGAAAGTGATTGGCAGGTGCGCTCTCAGTCGATATGGAGATAGCGCGGTCTGGTGGTGGACCCTGTGGCGCATTGGCTCGCAGCGGCCGGCTGCCCTCACCAATGGGGTCGGAGGTTGAGGGCGGAGAGCTGGTGGACACTGGTTTTCTCTTTCCTTCTTCCGAGTGGCGGCGGGCCCTGGCGGAGGGGAGACGCGGTCGGCCGGCTTGAGGCGTAGGCCGGGGGCTGGCGGGGCTCGCCTGTGCCGCAGCGTCCTGGACCGCCCCACGCTGCGCGCCAGAAGCTATGGCCGCGGAGCCGGAGAGCCCGAAACCCCGGCGCGCGCATTCCTGAACCTTCCGCCCAGCGCCGAGCATGTCTCTCGCGACTTCAGCCGCACTACGATCGCCTACATCGAGTCCCAGGGCGCGCACCGCGCCGGGCTCGCCAACTAAGTGAGGCGGGCGGGGGCTGCGAGCTCCTGTGTGGGCCGGGCCACGCTCCTCCCCTGCTCCCTCCCCTCCACTCGGGTTGCGGGGGCTGCGGCTCTGTGTGGGGGCTGGAAGCCCTGTTTCCAGTTCCCTCCCTCGGGGGGTGCGCGGGGCTGCGGCTCTGTGCCTTGGGGGGGGCCGGGCCCCGCTCCCTCCCTTCGGGGTGCGGGGCTGCGCTCGTGCTGGGGGGTCCGGGCCCCGCTCCCTCCCTCGTGCTGGTGCGGGGGGCATGCGGCTCTGCTTGGGGGGCGCGGCCCAGCTCTCTGTTCCTCCCTCGGGTCGGAGGGCTGCCGGCTCATGATGACTTGGGAGTGGCGGGCCGCTCCCTCCCTTCGCCTCAGGGTGATGCGGGGCTGCGGCTCTGCTGGGGGGCCGGGGCGCTTGTTCCGTTCACTTCCCTCGGGGATGCGGGGGGCTGCGGCTCTGTGCTGGGGGGGCCGGGCCCCGCTCCATCCCTCGGGTGCGCGGGGGCTGCGGGCTCATGTGCGGTGGGGCTGCGGCCCTGCTCCCTCCCTCCCCTTCCCTCCCTCCTGCGGGTGCGGGGCTGCTGGCTCTGTGCTGGGGCCGGCCCGCTCCCTCCCTGGGTGCTGGGGGCGCGTGCTTCTGTGCTGGGGGCCGGCCCCACTCCTGTCCTCCCGGGGGCGGGGGCTGCGGGCTCTTGTGCTGAGGGCGGGCCGGGCCCGCTCCCTCCCTTCCCTCAGGGCGGGGGCTCGGCTCCTGTGCTGGGGGGCCGGGCCCGCCTCCCTCCTTCCCTCAGGGTGCGGGGCTGCGGCTCTGTGCTGGGGGGCCCGGGCCCCGACTCTGTTCCCTCCTCGAGGGTGCGGGGGCTGCGGCTCGTGCTGGGCGGGGCCGGGCCCCGCTCCCTTCCCTCCCTCAGAGGGTGATGGGGTGGCTGCGGCATCTGTGCTGGGGCCGGGCCTGTTTCCGTTCCTCCCTCGGGGTGCGGGCTGCGGCTCTGGCTGGGGGCTGGCCCTGTTTCCGTTCTTCCACTCGGGGTGCGGGGGCTGTTCGGTTCTCTGTGCTGGGGGGGGCTGGGCCCTGTTCCGTCCTTCGCCTCGGGTGCGGGGCTTCGGCTCTGTGCTGGGGGGCGGGGCCCCGCGGCTTTTTTTTTCCCTCCTTTTCCATCAGGTGTGGCGGGGGGCTGCGGCTCTGTTGCTGGAGGGCCGGGCCCGCTCCCTCCTTCCCTCAGGTGCGGGGGGCGCGGGGCTCTTGCTGGGGGGGCCGGGCCCCACTCCTGTTCCCTCCCTCGGGTGCGGGGGTCTGCGCTCTGTGCTGGGGGGCCGGCCCGGCTCCTTCCCTCCTCAGGGTGCGGTGGGCTTGCGTCTGCCGGGCCCCGCTCCCTCCTTCCCTCAGGGTGCGGGGGGCTGCGGCTCTGTGCTGGGGGGGGCTGGGCCCTGTTTCCGTTCCCTCCCTCGGGGTGCGGGGGGGCCGGCTCTGTGCTGGGGGGGGAGCCCTTCAGCCGGCCCCGTCAGGCTCCGTGCTCGCAGCACGTAGCTCTCGGGGTGTAAACGGGGAACCTATATTAGTGCCGGCTCCTAACCCCAGGGCTGGGGTGTCCCTGCCCCCGCCTTCCGCACTTAGCCATTGCAATGGCCAGGAACTGGGTCAAACAACAAAGACAAAAACAGGACCGGTCTCGAGAGGCTCCTGCATGGTTTTCCTGTCTGGTGCTGCCTGCATCGCTTACTCTGATCCCATTCCTGTAAGTACGTGCATGCTGCTTTTCGGAGACGCTGAGCACCCGGTATTCCATGCTAACTTAATGGACTCTGGGAGATCAGCATGTCCAAAGCTCAGACCCCTATTCCCTGCATCAGGGCTGTATTCTGCTCCTCAGTCTTTATGCAGCGCAACGGTAGGAGAACTGCCATGAACAGAAGGTAGTTCAGAGACAAGGTGGGGGACGTAATATCATTTGTTGGACCGACTTCAGTTGGTCAGAGACCAGCTTTCCAAGCTCACAAACCATAATTAAAAGTAATTCTAAGAAGTTTGACGTCTTGCTGCTGTTGCATTTGTTCCCTGCTGCAGGTTGCTGACTGAATAATCATTGTCCTCTAGAGAAAGCTCCTCTCATAGGCAGGGTTTTCTGTGCAGAATGAATTTTGTTATGTGCACCAATAAGTGATGCGTGACACATCATCTTCTTATCGGTGCACATAACAAATTTAATGTGATGGGGGTGGGCCGAGGGGTTTAGACTGTGGGAGGGGGCTCAGGGCTGGGGCAGAGGGTTGGGGTGTTGGGGGATGGGGTTGCAGGCTCTAGGGTGGGGCTGGGGATAAGGGGTTCAGGGTTCGGGCAGAGGGTTGGGGTGTGGGGATGGGGCTCTGGGATCGGGCAGAGGGTTGGGGTGTGGGGATGCTGGCTCAGGTGGGAGCAGGCATGAGTGGTTTGGGGTAGGGGGGACGACTCAGGGCTGGTGCAGGGGCTGAGGGCTCCTGGGTGGGGCCAGGGATGAGGGTTGGGATGTGGGAGTGTGTGGGTTCCTGGGTGGGGCCAGGGATGAGGGGTTCAGGGTGTAGTCTGTAGTGGGGAGAGAGTACTCCCCCCAGCCCCCTCTTGCAGTAGCAGCTCGGGTCTGAGGAAGAGGCGCCTCTCCCCAGCAGCTCCGGCAGGGCTGGTCTGGGCCAAGGGAGAGGCTCTCCGCAGCTGTCCATGGCAAGTCTGGGGCAGGTCCACAGTGGGGAGGGGGCATTCCTCCCTGCTGGCAGCAGGTCCGTGCTGGGGCCAGCGGGGAGGGGCATCTCCCCCGGCCGCAACCCTGAGCCCTTGTACAGGGGCTTAATAGTCAGCTGTGCGGCCGCACAGCTTAGAGGGAACTTAAGCTCATAGGTTGAATTTCTGAGTTTTCTGATCTTTGCCTTTTATTCTGTGAACCATCAGGTAATTCCCCCAAAGGAGTGGAAACCGCGAACATGCTATGATGATATTGATGAACTGGTCATCCCGGCTCCAATTCAGCAGGTGGTGACTGGACAATCTGGCCTCTTCACGCAGTACAACATCCAGAAGAAGGCTATGACTGTCCGGGAATTTAGAAGAATTGCAAATAGTGACAAGTAAGAATGTTTGTGCCTGCAGTTTCTTACATCTGTGGGGCTTTTGCATCCATTACCATCACATAGCTTTCTCTCTATGTAGTGTATCGTTAAATGGATTCTCTTGGGTAGAGATATGTAGCTTGATAACCTTTAAAGAAAATTTCAGTGATAACAAAGTGTCAGTAACAAAATGACAATGCAGAAATGGCATATTTAATTAACAGATCTGTCTTGCTACATTTTTACTTCTGTTAGTCTTGAAGACAGTGGAAATGTGCAAGGATCGATAGCATAATTTGGCCTGGAGAACCTTTATTACATAAGAAGGAACATGCTGGGTTAGACCAGTGGCCCAGTATCCTGACTCTGACGCTGGGCAATGCCAGATGCTTCAGAGGGAATGAACAGAACAGGGCAGTTACCAAGTGATCCATCCCCTGTTGGCCAGTCCCAACTTCTGGGAGTCAGAGGTTTGGGGACACCTGGAGCCTGACCGTCTTGGCTAATTGCCATTGATGGACAGTGTCCTCCATGAACTTGTCTGATTCTTTTTTTTTTTTTTTTTTAAAGCCAGTTACATTTTTGGCTTTCGCAACATCTCCTAGCAACAAGTTCCACAGGTTGATTGTGTGTTATGTGAAAAAGTGATTCCTTATGTTTACTAGGCATCAGGTTTAAAACAATTTTATTGGGTGACTTCTGGTTCTTGTATTACGTGAAAGGGTAAATAACATTACTTTATTCACTTTCTCCATACTAGTCATGATTTTATAGACCTCTCTCAGGTCCCCCCACCCCCCAAGTCACCTTTTTGTAAGCTGAACAGTCCCAGTCTTTTTAATCTTTCCTTGCATGGAAGCCATTCCATGCCCCTAATCATTTTAGTTGCCAATTTGTGTACCTTCAATTCTAACTATCTTTTTTTGAGATGGGGCAACCAGAACTGCACAAAGTATTTGAGATGAGGGCATACCACGGATTTATATAGTGGCATTATATGTTCTGTTCTGTTTTATCTATATCTTTGCCAAAGACACCTAACATTGTTAGCTTTTTTGACTGCCGCTGTACATTGAGTAGATGATTTCAGAAAACCATCCATGATGACTCCCAAGATCTTTCTTCGGTGGTAACAGCTAATTTTTCCCCTTCATTTTGTACATATAGTTGGGATTATGTTTTCCCACATGCATTACTTTGCCTTTACCAACTTTGAATTTCATCTGCCATCTTGTTGCCCAGCTACCCAGATTTGTGAAATCCCTTGGTAACGCTCTGCTGTCTGCTTTCAACTTAACTAGCCTGACTGATATATGTATTGGCTGCGAACTTTTCCATCTCATTGTTTGCTCCCTTTTCCAGATCATTTATGAATATGTTGAACAGCACTGGTCCCAGTACAGATCCTTGGGGGGCTCTGCTATTTACCTCTCCATTCTGAGAACTGACCATTTATTCCTACCATTTGTTTCCTGTCTTTTATCCAGTTACTGATCCACAAAAGGGCCTTCCCTCTTACCCCATGATTGTTGAGTTTGCTTACGAACCTTTGATGTGAGACCTTGTCAAAGACTTTCTGAAAGTCCAACTGTATTATATCTACTGGATCACCTTTGTCCACATATTTTTGCTCCCCCCGACCTCCCCCCCGGATCATTCTCACAGATTGGTGAGGCATGATTTCCCCTTACAAAATTCATGTTGACTCTTCCCTGACACATTGTGTTCATCTACGTATCTGATAATTCTGTTCTTTGTTATAATTTCTACCAATTTGCCCGATACTGAAGTTAGGCTTAGTGGCCTGTAACTGCCAGGATTGCCTCTAGACCCTTTTTAAAAAATGGGCTTTACATAAGCTCTCCGCCAGTCATCTGGTACAGAAGCTGATTTAAATAATAGATTACATACCGCAGTCAAGCATCAGAGAGGTAGTGGTGTTGGTCTGGATCTATAAAAAGCAGCAAAGAATCCTGTGGCACCTTATAGACTAACAGTTGTATTGGAGCATAAGCTTTTGTGGATGAATACCCACTTCATCAGATGCATTAGATTCACCCATGAAAGCTTATGCTCCAATACATCTGTTAGTCTGTAAGGTGCCACAGAACTTTGTTGCTTTATACCACAGTCAGTAGTTCTGCAAAGTCATGTGAGTTCCTTCAGAACTCTTTGGTGAATATCATCTGATCCTGGTGACCTGTTACTCTTAAATTGATCTGTTTGTTCCAAAACCTTCTCTGCCAAGATCTCAATCTAGGACAGTTCCTCAGAGTTGTCACCTAAAAAGAATGGCTCAGATGTGGGCATTTCTTTCACATCCTGTGCAGTGAAGACCAATACAGAGAGTTCAGGTAGTTTCTCTTCAACTGCCTTGTCTGTCTTGAGTGCTGCTGTAGCACCTTGATTGTCCAGTGGCCTCAGTAATTGTTTGGCAGGCTTCCTGCTTCTGATGCACTTATAATTTTTTGGGTTTTTTTGCTGTTACTTGTTGTCTTTTAACATAAGAACGGCTATACTGGGTCAGCCCAAACATCCGTCTAGCCCAGTATCCTGTCTTCTGACAGTGGCCAATGTCAGGTGCTTCAGAGGGAATGAACAGAACAGGTAATCATCAGGTGATCCATCCCCTGTCACTCATTCCCAGCTTCTGGCAAACAGAGGCTAGGGACACCATCCCTTCCCATCCTGGCTAATAGCCATTGATGGACCCATCCTCCATGAATTTATATAGTTCTTCAAATTCTTTTTTGACCTGTCCAATTATATCATAGTTTATGCTCCTTTCTACTTTTCTTCAGTAGGATTTGATTTCCAGTTTTTAAAGGATGCTTTTTTTTGCCTATCACTGCCTGTTTTGCTCTGGTTAACTGCGGTCACATTTTTTGGTTCTCTGATATTTTTTTTATTTTATTTTTTTTAAACTGATGTACAAGAAGGAAAGGATGCAAATAGACCTGAAGTCCCTACGTATAGTTTAAGGCCAGAAGAGACCGCCAGATTGTCTAGTATGATACCAGCACCTCGCAGCACTTGCTCACCAAACCCAACAACCAAAATTATAAGTAGTTTGCAGGGCTGGAAATTAGGAACAAATGGTTCTTCATGATTAACTGATTTCAGAGTAACAGCCATGTTAGTCTGTATCCGCAAAAAGAACAGGAGTACTTGTGGCACCTTAGAGACAAATTTATTTGAACATAAGCTTTTGTGGGCTACAGCTCACTTCATCGGACGCATAGAATGGAACATATAGTGAGGAGATATATATACATACAGATAACATGAAAAGGTGGGAGTTGCCCAACCAACTCTAAGAGACTAATTAATTAAGATGTACTGTCAGCAGGAGAAAAAAAACTTATGTAGTGATAATCAAGATGTCCCATTTAAGACAGTTTGACAAGAAGCTGTGAGGATTCTTAACATGGGGAAATAGATTCAATGTGTGCAGTGGCTCAGCCATTCCCAATCACTGTTGATAGTATCTAGTTTGCATATCAATTCAAGTTCAGCAGTTACTTGTTGGAGTCTGGTTTTGAAGCCTTTCTGTTGCAAAATTGCTACCTTTAAATGTTATTGAATGGCCAGAGAGGTTAAAGTGTTCTCTTACTGGTTTTTGAATGTTATGATTCCTGATGTCAGATTTGTGTCCTTTTATTCTTTTGCATAGAGACTGTCCAGTTTGGCCAACGTACATGGCAGAGGGTTTAACATGATTAACTGAGCACTCTTGATCTAGAGTTATTGAAAGACCACAAATTTGGAATCCAACAATGCTATTTTTATAGTCACTTACTCGTAAAACTGAGTTTTAGCCATTTTATTGCAGTGTTTGAAACCCCAAATGTGCATTACTATACTAGTTCCTGAGACCCAGAAAGTGAAATTCTGATTAGTTTCCATTGTTCTAGCTGAGAGAAATGTGAAAAGTAAACTAGACTTGCATGCTACCGCTACTTTACAAAATAATTGTTAGTAAATTAACTTT
Source organism: Chelonoidis abingdonii (assembly GCF_003597395.2). NCBI lineage: Eukaryota > Metazoa > Chordata > Testudines > Testudinidae > Chelonoidis > Chelonoidis abingdonii. The sequence continues at coordinate 1,551,957 of NC_133775.1, forward strand.
TTGAAAAGATATTATTTCCTCACAAGATGTGACTTGAGGACTAAAGAAGGAACTAATAAAATGCTCATTATTCCATTTTGTACAATGCAGGTTGTTCCTTTAAACAGTAAAGGATAAACTATATACTTTGCAAAACTTGCAACTTGCTGTGGGAGTTATGCTGTGGATTAGTATTTCAATAGCACCTACAGATCCCAACTAAGGTAGGGGACCCATTTTGCCAGACACTGTACAAAAAGCGGGCGAGGAAACACAGGCACAGAAGTGAAATGACTTGCCCACTGTCACACAACAGGTTATGGCAGAGCAGGAAATAGAGCCTGGGTCCCCTGACTCCCAGCCCAGTGCCCTAGCTGCTAGGAGATATGCTAGATATGCCTCTTTATTCTTTCATTAACTTTTTGAGTATAGCCTTCTATCTGCTTTCTTAATTCTGTGCTGTTGCTCTAAACTCTAATGTATTGAGTTGCAAAGTTTTTATTGATTAAATAAGTTGATGAAAGAGCTTTTTTTTTCTTTTCTTTTTTTTAGGTACTGCACACCCCGATATACTGACTTTGAGGACCTTGAGCGGAAATACTGGAAGAACCTCACTTTCAATGCCCCCATCTATGGTGCTGATGTTAATGGCACACTCTATGAGAAGGTGAAGGAAAATGCTTTGTCTTCTAGTAACATAATCATCCTTGTGAATCTCTCCAGGGCAGAGAGTTTATCATGTAAACTCTCTGCCCTGGAATTCAGCTCTGCAAAGTTTCAGAGGTATTTAATGGAATTCATGGCAAACTTCTATCTTCTGACATATATTACCTGGGAGATGCAATCAGTTGTACCTCTAACATATTTGTCATTTAACCAAAATTGTTGAGGCTAACTATAAGCCACATCACTGAGAGTATTTGTGTTTATACATTCATTAGTGCTTCATTGTAATACAGTTGGAAACTCCTGGGAGCCAAAATTAATTAAAAATATAAATATAGGTAAGGTACAAAGCTGACAGTAGTGCTAATGTGCTTACGACTACAAATGAGCTTGAAGTGGAGAGTATCAGGAAGCACGTATCGCCTATGTATCCTGCTGCTGTACACCGTTTTGTGGGGGACTCTTTTTGTAGTTTGATAAATTCATTGTGGTGTGACTCACCCTGATAGCTGTGACATGCTGATAACCATCAGAACTGAGTGCATAATCTTGCAGCCACATTTTGCCTGTAAGAGTTTTAGACTAGAACAGTAGTTTTCGAACTGTGGTCTGTAGCCCTCTGGGGGTCCTCAAACTGTCTAAGGGGTCTATTCCAGTCTTTTAACAGGGGGTTGGAAGAAAACACAGTAATAGGAAGGAAAACATGACAGTTCTGGATGCTGAAGTCCTCTTCCCTTTGGACAGGGCCGGTATAGCAGGTGGTGGTGCATGCTTTCTGCACCTGTCCTGAGAGTCTGTGGCCTGGTCTACACTACCACAAATTTAGCAGCGTTAAACCGATTTAACCCTGCACCCGTCCACACAACGAGCCCCTTTATATTGATATAAAGGGCTCTTTAAACTGGTTTCTGTACTCCTCCCCGAAGAGAGGAGTAGCGTTGAAATCGGTATTGCCGAGTCAGATTAGGGTTAGTGTGGCCGCAAATTGATAGTATTGACCTCCGGGTGGTATCCCACAGTGCACCACTGTGACCGCTCTGGAAAGCAATCTGAACTCGGATGCACTGGCCAGGTAGACAGGAAAAGCCCTGCGAACCTTTGAATTTCATTTCCTGTTTGTCCAGCATGGAGCACTGATCAGCATGGGCTGTACGGGAGATACTGGATCTGATCACTTTATGGGGAGACAAATCTGTTCTATCAGAGCTCCGTTCCAGAAGACGAAATGCCAAAGCATTTGAAAAAATCTCCACACAAAGGCCACAGCAAGGACTCAATACAGTGCTGCATGACAAGCATAACGGAAAGCCAAAT